>NC_141158.1:92672709-92973900 GCF_053477565.2 Lygodium microphyllum | reverse complement strand
GTCGATCATCGCACTTGCTCATATCTTGCACGGTGACCCTCTCCTCCCACAAAATCGTAAGCTCATTGACTAATGGACAAAGATACACGTCCATATTTTTTTACTTTGTAGTGACCAGGGACGAGTAAGCTAAGGATGCGATGTCCTTTCTTCGTAGAAAGCCATGAATGGATATTGTAGTTGACAAGGACTATAGGCCATACACTATAAGAAGTTGAGCGCAGACCGAATGGGTTCGCACCATTCATTGCAAGACCAAGCCGAAGATTCCTTGGCTCTCGGGCAAAGCTTGGGAAGGTAGAGTCAATGTGGCTCCATGCGTGTGAATCCGATGATATTCGTTGAACTCCATCTGTGGACCTATTCTACGCATACCACGTTGTCAAGCTCGCTATGTCGAACATACAAAACATGTGGTTTATGCAAGGGATAAGCGGAAAGTGTCTAAGAACTTTTTGAGGGATGGTTTGCCCTTGCAAGTCATGTCGATACCTGTGAGAACCATACTTTGGACATGTCTCCATGGTCTCGTATTCTCCTCGAAACAATATGCAATCATTGATACATGCATGGATGTTGTTGTAGTCCATGCTAAGCTTTCGTAAAACATGTCATGCATCATCACGAGACTCAGGCATGGTATTTGTAAGTGGTAATATATGATACTTCAGTAACCTAAAAAAAATCATAAAACACCTTGAAAAAGCACAAATATTTTTAATGATAGTGTCGAAAAGAAATCAATGAAGCGTACGTACAAGGTACCTGATCAACTCAGTCACACTTGCATCACTCCACCCATATTTTGCTTGCACAGTGCAAGCAATGTCTTCAGGCGAGATACTTGGCACCCATCATATAATGGTATGGATGCTTCCTCTCTAAGCGGATCAGAAGTCTCGACATCCATGGGAATCAATGCATTTATCATTGCCTCCATCTCAAGCTCCAAGATTGTAGGTAAGTCTCGAAGGCTATCTGTCTCCTCTGGTATTGACAATATAGATTGGGTAGTACCTTCCAAGTGGTGGATTGGCTCAGGTACTCCATCCATCGCACACCCACAAACTCTTCTAATTGGCCGCAAAGGGTGCACTCCTCCTTGGAACGAGACATTACATCCTTGGATAGAAAAATTTGCCAGTCACACCCAATCTTCTTATATATGGTATTCAATTAGCTTGCAAGTACAATGCATGATTGATATTAACTTTTCTCACCGTTTGCTGAAAATCCAAGGTTACCTGATCAATGATCTTAGATTGAAACTCGCCGAAGCATCGTACGTGTTCTATAGACAATCGACGTTTTCGTCTAATTGCCAGCTTACATTAAGATCAAGGACATGGGACATGCTGATTAAGATACGCCTCGCGATCTTGAACATCAAGACCTTCATTGTTTTCCATTTTGTCTACGTTATGACAAACAATTTATTTTTGTTATCATTCTTTCTTTCTTTCTTTTTTTCTTTCAGAAGGGATTTTTTCTCCCTCTCTCAATACACATGAATTTTAACAAAAACAAGTAAAAGAGAAAGAGAAAACACAAAAACAAAGCAAGAAGGAACAATGTACTCACTGTAAAGGCTCTAAGAAGGGTTTGGCGGCTCCTCTTCGTGACGGTTGCTCCTTTTGCCCTCCATACACTTTCTCCTCTTCTTTGCGAACGGCGGTGGCGGTGGTGAGAAGCTTTCATTCTCCCTCTTTCTCCCTTTCTCTCCCTCTCCCTCTCAAATGCAAGATGTTCACTCTCCCTTTTACTCTCCCTTTCGCTCTCTCTCTTTCGCTCTCTCTTTCGTGCATGCGCACAAAATAACGCGCTCCGATTTCGACCCGCTTTTTTTTCATCTGAGTACCCTTGCTATTTGTGTTGCTATTAGCGATGCAAATAGCGATGCCGCTATTTCGCATTAGAAAGCGCCGTCGCTATACCTCCATATCCTTGTAGTGATAGATTGTTGAAGGAATCTGAAGAGCTTCAAGCTTTGATAGATGCCCAAATAGAAGAGCTTAAATTAACTAATATCACCCTAGAATAGAGCAAAAATTAGTTGGTTCAGTCACGTTCTTTTTTACAGAGTCCTACTTTGCAGCCAGTTTCTTCTTTGTCCCTTGCAGACTTAGTAGTTCTTCAAAGACAAGCCACATTATGCCCTTTCTTCCAAGCTAAAGTGGAAAGGCTTCAGTCCAAGATGGACTTATTATGGTCTTCATTTGAGTAGTTCTAGGAGTATGTTCCTCTTATTTTTTGTGCACAATAGAGGATCTATATTAAGCTCTCAACGATGGATCTACCTCTTCCAAAGGATGGATGGAGTGGGGCCTAGTCTTTTGACTTGTTTCATGAAGTAGTCTAAATGGTTTTTGAAGACTCTGTGACTTTAGATACAATGTTGATGTCTTATATGTATTTGAGAGGTGATTTGTTGATTCTAGACAATGAAGATCTAGCTTGGTATGTTGGGGATTTGGTCCTACATGCTGCTTTGTATGTCAGACATTTGGAGTTGTGGATAGATGAGATATTTCAATGTTATTCCTCCAAAGTGGCTCAGTGCCCTAAAACTTCATGGCATACAATGATTGACTTTGTGATCCTGAATCAAAGACAAAATAAAGCCTCTATTCATGTGCAAAATATTAACCAATTGAGAGTGGATCTTTTAGCCTATCTTTCCAAACAACATCCATTTGATTTATCTTTCTTTTATGCTTATCATCAACGATCGCCGCTTTAGGTCCATTAGTTCCTAGCTTATCTTATTACCAACAAATGGCCCATATATATCATGCTTATTTTTTCCTTTATAATTCCAACTCAATAATTATTTTACCTCTCATTTTTCAACCTCGGGATACCCCTCAAATTCCGATCTTTACTTATTGTTCGTTCATTGAAGATCGTGTCTTTTCCCCTTATCCATCTTGTCCTTCACCATTAACAAATTCTCCTAAATTTTCAACTAATCCCTCTTTATCTCATTCCTCATTTTATGATTTTTCCTACCCATCTCTTCATCCTCTTTTACTAGTTCCTCTTCCATCTCCTACCACTTCTATTCATTAACCCCCTCAATTGGTTGGTGGATATGTAGAGTTTGATCAAAAGATTCCTAAAAGAAGAGGATGCAGCTCAACTTATTCTCTTAGTGAACCTAAGATTAATTGGCCATTAATTCCAAGGGAGTGAATGATTTCTAGTCAAGCGTATCAGAATTATCTACAATTTTCTCAACAACATTCATAGTCTACAAATCCTTCAGTGCGATTGACGGTTCACTTTGCTTGGTACCTAGCATATATGCATAGGCATTCACATAATGATCTGAAGGCCATTCCAAAGTTATATATGAATGTAAATGTGAACATTGATTCCCAAAAACTGGATGTATTGTATTTTCATGCCTTTTGTCTACCTAGCAGATACCTTGTTTTGCTAGAGAGGATGTGTTGCCTTCAAATTTTCCAAAATCCTTCAAAAAAAATTGTGGATGAATCCTTATCCATGGACCATTTTCACAATCACCAAGCCTTCAAGAGGTATCGTCTTCATTGATACATATGGATGTATCTTCCATGATTCATAATGATATATCTATCTTTTAGGGGTGCCATTCAGATGGGTGTTTTGTGTTTGTGTTGTGTTAATTTCTATGTGATGAGTTCATGGTGGTTGAAAATTCGATTTGTTTGAAAGCTATATTTTTGGAGATTTGCAGTGATGGTGATGGTGGATAAATCGCTCAAGATGCAAAGATGTAGAACCTCTTATATCCTTTACTAATTTTTCATTGTTGTTTATAAGATGTATAATTAATAGATAAAGGGTTTTCCTTTCGTTGTATTCTTTATTAGATGCAGGTTATAAGTTAGGGTCATGGTTGGATGGTGTCTTAAAGATGCTATAGAAGATCAAGTTGAGCTCTTTGATAAAATTTTATTACCTTTTTCCTAGGTCACGAGGATGCTTCCTTATTAAGTGTGGAGATATGTTGAATGATGAAATTTACTTGGTTTTTTGGTTGATTTTTGTTGTTTTAGAGGACTAAATGGTTGATTTTTGATGCATGTTGAAATATTTTTAGTTTTTTTGAAAGTGTTTGAGAGTATTTTTGATGAGGTTGGTTATGTTTTGGAAGCTCATGATGTTTTATAATTGTAGAGATATGAGGCTCTCTGATGTTCTAATAGGTTTTGTTGAGGTTCTAATTGGTTATGTTTAGATTCTATTTTGGTTCTTTTTCTTTTGTATAGAGCGTGGAGTAATGATTGATGAAGTTGAGGTTTTTTGAAAGCTCATTGAATGGTTTTTGATATTTGTCTATTGACCTTTTGTAACCCTCTGTTGAGCTTCTATAGAGCCTTTGTTCCTATTCTGTTATGTTATGTATGCTTTTGTAAGTGTTCTATGGAATGTATGTGAGACTTTGGGAAAGTTTTCTAGCCTTGGAAAGAGGTGAATATAAGTTCAAAAGAGCTCAAGTAAGTGGAAGAAGTAGCTATTGAAGACTCAAGAGAAGATTGGAGTGAAGTGACAATGATGAGCTATGAAAAGTCACTGTAGTGGCTCTGGTGACCTTTCATATCAAACACACCTCTTGGGAGAGGTATTCACGAACAAAGAAGGGTTATTATGGGGGATTATTGAGTATTGTAGTGAGGAGATGATATACTATTGATGGAGAGGGAGGGAGTGAGAGATAGTCAATTCTATGCCAAACAATGTATCTACATATTAGAGATTGTGAGAGAAAGCTATGGAATCTTTGAAGATGAATCATATGTGATATATTTCCAATCAAAATGGAGTATTATTTTGTTTTTTCAATGTCTATCAATGAATTGTATGAAGAATATAAAGATAATGATGGATTTTGTTAAAGTTAAAGCCCTAGGAAAGTTGTTTCTATGAAGCTGCATGAAGATATCTTGTTCCTAGTGTTGTTTTCTTTACTGAGATCATATCAAATATGAAAAAGATGGTTGTTGATGATACAAGATAGATTTTCTTGCAGTGGAAACCCTATTTCCTTGGTGTTCCTTTTAAGGTTTCAGTAAAAGTTCTAAAGGCCATACATACCCATTACAATTTAGACCGAGAATGCTTAGAAGTAGCCTAATATACTAAAAGATGGGAAAAGAATTGAGTAAAGGAAAAGTGTGAGTGTATAATAGATTATCCTAGCTACTAAATTTGTGATTGTATTCTTATCCATGTATCAATTTGTTTGTATGTAAGTATAAATGTTAGTGTATTATGTATGAGTGTGTCTCAATCATATAGAATGCAAATGTGTATAAGAGAAATGTGTGTGTGTGTGTGTCTCCTAAGTACTACTCAAAGAGAATATATGTGCATATGTGTTTGCTGAAGGAGATCATTTCTTACTAGCTAAAATGTGTGTCTCTCAATCGGAAGGCAAGACCTCATAAGTTCAAGTAGAAAAAAGTATTTGCATGTGTATGTGTGTGTGATTCTCTTCCAACACAAGAATTAGGGTTTGAAATGCTAGGAGAAGGTCCCACCAAGTGGAAATCTCCCACTAAAAATGATAAAACTTCCAACACATATTCAACATTTTGTAGATATGCCCATATATTGAATCATGTAATTGGAATGATGTCATAAATGTATTTTGTGTACATGTGTGTGTGTGTGTGTTGCGACCTCATTCTTAGGGGTAGTGCCACTAGTGGGGATTAGGGCCCACCAAGTGGCCCTACTCCATGTATTACTTTGTAAATTTAATGAATCATAATGTACTACTCAAGGATACACTAAAACTGAATCATGAATAGATGAATATGGGTATTCTTGTGTTTGATATGTCAATGTGTTGTGTCATATAGGAATATATAGCAAATGCTAACTTAAAAGTATACAAGATCATACCTCATCATATCCAATTTATGGCAAAGTAGTATTAAAAAAGGTACCTCATCATATGCCAATGAATTTTATTGTGAATTGCTCTATTACGTGCTTGCAAATTATGAGAGACATGAGGAGAGAAATGTTTACACTAAAGCAATCCAATAATAAACCTTAAAAACATTATGAATGAGAAGACCCATAGCATCCACAATAACCATTTGGTTAATGTGGTGGTAGAATTCAAGATTATTTTGTGTTTTTGTGTGTGTGTGTGTGTGTGTTTAAACACTCCCAATAGTAGAGATCTAAAGGACCATAGCTTTTGCAAAAACCAATTGGTTAGTATAAAAGCGAGATTGGGGAGTCACATGTTTCAATGTAATTTATTAATTTTCAAAAATCTATATGATATTAACCCAACCAATGGTTAGAAGAACATCAAAAGTGTGTGTGTTTCAGTAACATTTCCCTACAATATAACTTGAATCATATAGATTATCAAAAAATTAATAACATGTTAATTTTATTATATTAACTCAAAAATACACAATAAAGTTATTAATACATCCAAAATGTTACAAAAAAGGTGAACCTATAAATTATATAGTTAAGTTGAATGTAGAATTCATAATGTATAGTAAACAATTTGGCTAATAAAATGAATAATTTAGAATTTGAATTTAAAAACACCAAAATTTTGAGTGTTATATAAAATAAAATTTAGAAATATTAATCTAAAAATGAATGTAAAAAATATTTCAAAATTGCAATCTGACAAAGACTCTTTCAGGTACAATTTAGATAAATAATAAATTTTTGAAACTTGTCTTCGATCGATGGTAGTCCTTGGAAGTAGTCTTTCTAGGCGTGAGTGGGTGAAGGGTCCAACTCTTACCTTCATCCATACAAAAGATCAAGATAAGAACCTTACCACATAACGTGTATTGCAAGTGTCATCACATGACCCGATTGTCATCCCCATCGCACCTACAAAGTTGCTACAAAAGCCACACCCTAAGAACTATGTCAATTTCGTTACTAGACTATTGCAAAAAATACCACAAATATACAATTTGAATAAAATAAACATAAATAAGAACTTCATTATAGTAAATAGTCACATTCCATAGAGATGCACAAAAAGCATGAAACCCTACTATTTCCATCAAACATATTGCCTACGAACTAATTCCAATGTACCAATATATAAGCTAAAGCACCACTAGCCATATTTACCAATATGATCACACTATTCAAAGAATTTCATCAAGAATAGGAAGGTTTATTGTTTCCATCAACATCAAAGATAACTCCAAGAGATAATAAAATATTCAATTATATATTATGTTGGCAATAATTTTTGTCCATTTCATGTTTGATATCCAAAAAATATAAACAACATTGTCATGTCACAAAGCTCAAAAATATACTATTATCATGCACAAACTCATGTTATTAGTGGCAGGAAGGGCAATGGCATACTATTAATGATTCTATAAACCATAAACAACTAACATCCAAGTCATAAAAATACGTAGATAGCTATACTTGCTAAAATGAGCATAAATAACAATACTAATTAGCCTAAGCATTAATATACCATATAAGAGTCTTGATAGTATCCAAAGAGCCATAGCTTAATCAAGTTAACTAAATAAACCCAAGCTAAGCTAACATACAACTAATAGGTGGAAGGCTATGATAATAAGCTAAAGTTAAGAATATGTACTTTAGATAATGATATCTCTAGTGCCAATAAGGTTATATCGGTTTATCTACCCAAGCATGTTCAAGTACAAGCCTTACTCTATTGGATATTACTATCCAATAAAGCTTGCTTCTTATAGGGTGGTATAGTCCTCTTCAATATTAGGAGATATTACTTGCCCTTTCCTCATTATAGTATATTCCAGCATCCCATCACAAACATAAATTGATCAATGAATCAAAAATAATTTATGCAAGTACTATTTTTCCATGTTTTACTCTCTTATTGTCAATATGAGTTCTAGCAAAATGAGGACAATGAGAGGCTTATCTCTACATCTTTCTTCTTGCATCCCATTGAACCTTAGCATATGCCAAAGTAATCTATGTAGATACCAAATCTTACAACAAAATAAATGTCTATGATATGTGCATCACCCAGCTATGGAACTAAGCTAGGTATCTCAAAGTTAGTACCACATATATGGCATAGTGTTCACTGCATGTATGCCCAAAAGACATCAAGTGAGGGTATGTAAAACATACGAGGTAGATTATTTGTGGGTCTAGAAACATGTATAAAAATTGGAAAGAGAATGCATGATGGCATGCATGTCTAGCCCATGTCATTTTCCATTCATGAAAGAGACAAATAGATGAAGGCAACTATAGGGTATGCAACCATTTCCTTCAAAGCATTATATAGATATACTACTAGGCTATGTATAGGCCTGAGCTATGTATGTGATAATAGAATATGTACATATATAAGCTGTACATGAACCCATATATGGATCTGTGAAGAAGAGCTATAAATACCATGCTTCAAGATAAGATATGGTCTGAAGAAGAGCTAATATTACTTGGATAGGTAAGGCTTTATATTACTCATTGAGAATCGTGCTAAACACATACACAAGACTAATAAGAGCATGCAATTTTCATTGCACAATCAAAGACACCTAAAATTGATGCAAAATAGCCATAAGGCTTTTGTTCTTCCTTCTCCAAGTAAAGATAATGGTGATTATATATTTGCATTTTTGAACAAAGGAGCAAACATGACATGATAAATGGAAAATATGGTGTGATTTTTATTGTGGTGGGATTTGTAGGAGAGGACCTAAAATTATGGTAATATTCTTGTAACAAAATCTCATCCATTTATAATTATTTTCGGGTAAGCATCTATTAGGACTTGATGTTTTTATTAGACCTTGCCGAGGGTAGGTGAACACGACAACAACTAGAGAGTTTGGGTCAAGCAAACATAATAATATTTTTAAGCACTAGTAAGCAAACCACGGCTGGTGAAGAACACAATCATCAAATGTGTGTTAAAGTTTCAAGGTAAGAGTTATGAAGGCCATACATACACATTACAATTCAAATTAAGAATGGTAGAAGTAGCCTAATATACTACAAGATGGGAAAAGAATTGAGTAAAGGAAAATTGTGTGTATAAGATATGGTGCTAGCTACTAAAATTGTGATTGTATTGTTATTAGTGTATAAGTTTGTTTGTATGTAAGTATAAATGTGTGTGTATCATGTATGAGTGTGTCTCAATCATACATAATGCAAATGTGTATAGGAGAAATAGCAATAAGTTTTGTATGTGTGTGTGTACTCTAGGTACTACTCATCAGAAAGAATGTGTGTGTATATGTGTTTGCTCAAGAAGATCATTTCTTACTTGCTAAAATGTGTATCATATGTATGTGTCTCTCGATGATCCATCTCATAGAAGGCAAGACCTCATAAGGTCAAGCAACAAAAGCATTTCCATGTGTATGTGTGTGTGATTCTCTTCCAACCCAAGAATAAGGATCCACAAGGCTAGAAGAATGGCCCACTAGGTGGAAATCTCCCACTAAAAATGATAAAACTTCCAACATATGTTCAACATATTATAAGTATGCCCATATATTGATTCATGGAATTAGAATGATGTCATAAATGTATCATGTGTGTGCATACGAGCATGTGTGTGTGTGTGTGTTTCCTTCCCTCAAGATAGCAGGAACTTTTGTTCATTCCTTTCGCAAAAGTCAAGCGTAAACTAAGCCCATTTGCAATCCTTAAATAGTTGCGAGCATAGAATGTAATGTGGTGAATGGTCATTCCTATTGTGGATATGACATTTGAGTTTCCTTGTGTTAGCTTTGAGATGTATCATATTTTGAAAATGATATACACTAGAGTTCTTTGGACTCGTCGGGGTTGGCTATTGGGCTAGAGACCAAAGAGCATGTTGACTCCAGGTCAAAATATAGTTGTAATAACAATCTAACCTATTTACGATTGGATCCTAGCTGAGTCAAATTAAATCTTAGCCTCACTTATCCTATAGGATTTCATTTACCAAACTGGCCCTTGCAATTAAGCTTAGCATTTCACACCGCCTCTTAAATCTACCTTTTTAGATGCATCCCTATTACGTGGTACAATTGAACTTCACGTCTGAATCGGCGGCGAAAAATGGCCCCCCTCCTAAAATCGAATTCGTGACAGACAGATTTCTTAAGCTTAATCACATAAGCTTTAAAACTTCTAAGTCTACCAAGTCCTCCAAGCTTACTTACTTCTCCAAGTTCTGCAAGTCACAGAAGTCACTACATACTTACTCAATAACTCCCATAAAGGTTGTTTACACGCAGAAGCACAGAAACCGTTTATTGCTCTCTAGAAGACCCTGTTCCTATTTGCAGACTTGCTGAACCATTTTCAGCAAACGCAGAAGGTCATATGCAGGTCATACGAAGATTATACGTAACTTCTACGAAGACAACGAATACTACAATTGCAAAAGAGGAAGACTATAAAAGCCAAACAAAAATATATAAGCCTTGTATACCCGCCTTTAAGCTATGCTTATCCCGCTAATCAGATTTTGAGAGTGTGAGGTCTTTTGGATTTTACAGGATGACGGAACAAAACATGGACGATTTAATGGCTGAAGGTGATTTACCTGAACCAACGATGGAACAAAATTTGGATTTGATTATGATGCAGCTCAATGAAGAACGAAGAGCCCGACAAGCTTTGCAAGTTCAATTGGCCAATCTGCACGAACTACCACCGACAAAGATGGACCGCAACCCAAAGATCTTATATGATGTACCATTGATGCGACACTTGAAGCCCAATCCATCTGCAAAGAAACAAAGATAAGTAAAAGAAACTTTAAATTTCGTACTTTCAATGGATCTCGAGATGGAAAGACTGTACTTGCATTTATCAGTCAATTTGATGATTACTTTCATGAAGAGACATATGCTGAGAAAGGAAAAATTAAAATTGTCACTAATCATTTAGTCGATCGAGCATCTTTATGGTGGACTGTGGTTCGCAAGAGCATTGATTGTCCCACTACTTGGGAGAGTTTCCAAAAGAAGTTTTTGCAGAATTTCCTTCCTCCTCAATTCCATGAAAAAGCCATAAAGCAATGGGATCTTCTACAGCAAAGAGATCATGAACCTATTTCCCAATACATTGAACGTTTTTGGAATGCCCTACTGCAACTACGCATACTCGAAGATGTACCTGAAGCGACTCACAAATGCAAGTTTATGTCCGGCCTACTTGGACATTATTATGCTGAAGTCAATATGTTCAAGCCTACAATCCTTGAAAAAGCAATTTCTTTGGCTCATGACACTGAAGACAAGATTCGCGGAAGAGAGAAGCGTCCACAACAATTTCAAACTAATGGTAACTATGGTTCCAAGCAATTCAATTCAAATTTTCGAAGATTCAATCAAAGTCGTTTTCTTCCATCTTCATTCCATAAGTCTTGGACACGACCACCTGCTTTGCCATCAAACACCAATCCAAACTCTAAGCCATCCTAACATTCCTAAACTTCCTGCCATTACCAATAATGTATCTAAAGCCAAACCTATAGTTTGTTATAAATGCCATCAACCTGGACATTTAGCAGCCAATTGTCAATCGAAAAAGCCACCTGACCATATCAATTATCTTGGAGCAATGGAAGAAGAAGAATGTGAGGAAATGCCTGACTTTACGGAAGATGATGACGATATTGGTACTACTTTGGATACTTTACTAAGTATACCAACTCCCTATTCTTTGTTGACAATGAAATGTTTTGTGCATGGTAAAGAAAAGACTATTTTACATGATGATGGTAGCACACATGACTTTATTTCTGCAAAGTTAGTGAAATAATTGAAATTACCAACTATTTCTACAAATTATCGCATTAAAGGTACATTCCTAGGCATAAGATATAATGGAACGCAAGAGGTGTATAACTTAGAAATTAAAATTGGTGAATATACTGAACGAAGGAATTTCCTAGTTGTACCTTTGCAGTCTAGTGACATTATCTTAGGTATGCCTTGGCGTCATCAGTATAATCGTGACATAGATTATTCTACGCATTCAATTAAAATTTATTTTCAAGGAAAACAAATCACATTGCATGGTATGCACTCTTCTAATAATTTTCCACTGCTTACTCATACTCAGGCTAAACGTGTATTACATAAAAGTAGCAAATCTTATTTAATATGGGTGAATGAACTTCAAGCTAAAGAAAAACATATGCATCCTAGGCATACACAATTTCTTGCTCAACTTAAAGATTGTTTTACTGATGATTTACCACCTGGACTACCACCTTCACGACCTGAAGATCACATAATAGATTTAATTCCTGGTACACAACCACCATGTAAAGCACCATATAGGCATAACCAAATTGAATAGAAAGAAATTCAAAATCAAATAGAAGAATTACTTAACAAAGGATTAATTAGACCTAGTAGTTCTCCATTTGGCGCACCTGTTTTATTAGTAAAGAAGAAGAATAATACTTATTGCATGTGCATTGATTATCGTGCCCTGAATAAAATTACTGTTAAGAATAGATATCTGATTTCTAGGGTAGATGATCTTATGGATAAACTACAAGGATCTGCTATATTCAGTAAGATAGATCTTAAATTTGGTTATCATCAAGTAAGATTGGATAAATCTGATATATTCAAAACTACATTTAGAACACAATTTGGACACTATGAATTTCTAGTGATGCCTTTCGGTCTAACAAATGCACCTGCTATATTTAGTCGCATGATGAATTGCATATTTCTGAAATATCAGTATTGTGTTATAGTATTCTTTGATGATATATTAGTATTCAGTAAAAATGAGAATGAGCATTATGAACATCTGTCTTTAGTTTTCAAGTTGTTAAAAGACAGATTGTTTCATCAAAAGGTATTAAAGTTGACCCTAAAAATTGAATATCTAGGACATAAATATGAGAAATTGAATATCTAGGACCCTAAATATGAGAAATTGAATGTCTAGGACATATTGTTTCATCAAAAGGTATTAAAGTTGACCCTAAAAAGATAGAAGCAATTTTAAATTGGCCCATACCCAAAAATGTGCGTGAGTTACGTTCTTTTCTAGGTCTTGCTAGCTTTTACAGAAAGTTTGTGAGAAATTTCTCATTACTTGCCTTACCTTTGACTAAACTTTTAAAGAAAGGTATTGTTTATAACTGGTCTGATAATCAATAAAAATATTTTGATTTATTGAAATATGCATTAACACGTGCTCCTGTATTACAACTACCTGATTTCAATAGACCATTCTTTTTAGTAGTTACTGATGCTAGTGGATCTGGAATATGAGCCGTCCTTATGCAAGATAATCATCCCATAGCCTACTCTAGCTGTAAACTGAAACCATCTGAACTTAAATATTCTACCTATGATAAAGAATTGCTAGCTGTAGTACAAGCCTTACGTCAATGGAAACATTACTTAATGGGTTCTGAATTTATGATCAAAACTGACCAACAAAGCATTAGACATCTCCTTAGTCAACCCCAAATATCCGACCGACACATTAAATGGGCAGCTTTCATTCAAAGTTTTCATCCCCTTATACAATATCAACCAGGAAAAGAGAATGTTGTAGCCAATGCTTTAAGTAGAATACCGACAATTCATAATATTTTCGTGATATCATTTGATTCCCTTATCCTTATGAAAGATAATTATCATCAGGAGCTTACTTTTCAAGTTGATTGGAATAAATTAGTTGCAAATTATTGGATTCCTATTGATTCATTGTCTTACAATAATGGATTCATGTTTTATGAAAAAAGATTATGTGTGACAGCTCCATTTAGATCTTTTGTTTTGCATGAAATTCATTGTTCTCCATATCAAGGTCATAGAGGTATTATATCTACTTTGCGTACGTTGACTGAAGATTTTTATTGGCCACATATGGACACTGATGTAACTGAATGTTTAGTTTGCCAATGAGTTAAAAGACACCATGGTAAACAATATGGTTTACTAATGCCATTATCTATTCCATCACGACCATGGGAACAAATTTCAATGGACTTTATTACTGGTTTACCTAACACTAAAGCTAACCATGATATGATTTGGACTGTTGTAGACAGGTTTAGCAAACAAGCATATTTCATTCCATGCAAGAAAACTTTAACTGCATCTCAAGCAGCTCAATTGTTTTTTAAAACTGTATTTACTAATCATGGTTTACCAAAAGTTATTATTTTTAATCGTGACTCTAGATTTTGTAATAATTTTTGGATTACTTTGTTTTCTAACTTAGGAACAAAGATTGATTTTTCATCTGCATTTCATCCTGAAACAAACGGTCAAACAGAAGCTACTAACAGTACTATTTTAGATATTTTATGTGCTTACACTATTTCAAAACCACACACATGGGATACATATCTACATTTACTTTAGTTTGCATATAAAAATACACCACACACAACTACAAAGAAAGCACCATTTGAAGTTATTTATGGATATAGATTGTCTACACCTGTTGCATCATTATCAAACAAATTCAAACTGCTGATGATATTGCTAACAAGCACGCTACTATTTTTTATGAAGTTAAATATATGATTGCCAAAGCCCAGCAATCATATACAAAACAAGCAAATAAGAAAAGACAGGCTATGAATTTTAAAGTTGATGATTATGTTTGGTTACGTATAGAAAAACGTAGATTACAAAGTGTAGATAAACTCCCAGTTGTGAAATTAGCACCTACATTCTATGGACCATTCAAGATCATACACAAAATCAATGACAATACATTTAAACTAGAACTACCACAACATTGAAAAATTCACAACACCTTTCATATTAGTTTATTACGACCCTTTAGAGGCAAATTACCTGTACACCCTGTCTATGAAAACCCACCTTTGCTAGATGATGAGACTAAAATCCTTGAGCCTCAAGCTATTATAGATACTGACTTCATGACCACTAGAACTAACCGTCTAAGTCTGATGATTAAGCTAAGGGCTTAAAGAAAAAACGTTTTTTCAGTGTGGAGGAAGGGAGGCATAGTTTTTTTAATGCCCCTTTGATTTGGATGCATCTATGTTCAACTAAAACATCCCACATAGCCTCATGGCTAGCAGCATTCCTGGTGCACAGATCGGATGCCGTAAGTGTTTTGATGTGTGCATAAGAGTTTTGATTTTTTTGTATGTGAGAAAGCAAGTAGAAAAATCTTTCATGTTATCTAAAGTTTTGAATGGATTTGAGATCCATGTATAATTTGATGAAGGAAATAAAAATAAAGAATGATATATTATGCATATTTGTTATGTTGCTTTTGCTTTGGTTATAAATCTTTATCTTCTCTAGATTTTAGTTTTTTAATGTTCGTGTTTTAAATTTCTACTTTTTCTAAATTTTTAATGGTCCTATCTTCAACCCTATATATATAAGTTTATTGGGCTTTGGAGCCCCAAGAAGAACACCAAGAAATTAGGAAAACTACTACAATAAAATATGTCTTATTACACCAAAAAGCATGTTCTTCATACTTTAATCAACCATAAGAAGAAAATGAATACAAAAAACAACCAATCTTCATGCAACATCATATACCAAATCTCCCATGGATTTATCACAACAAATATTTAGTATATTCTTCATAGAAACCATCAAAGAACCAAAAAAATACAAAAATAATGATTAACTTTGAATGAAATTCACCGCATAGTATTCATATTCCATCATCTTCATAGTCTTTCTCTCAATCTCTCTCATGTAGATATAATATTTATTTATAGAACTTGGATTTTTCTCATACACACACTCTCTCACATATGCTCTCTCTCAATAGTACACGAGAAAAACAAATAATAACACTCAATAATCCTCTATTGGTTGTGGATACTCCTCCCAAGAGGTATATTTGATATGAAGGGTCACTACTACAGTGATCTTTGGTGGCTCACTACTATCATTATCACTTTAGTCTTTACTTCAAGTCTTCATTAGCTACTTCTTCTACTTTTTTTAGCTTTAAGATCTTCCATTCATATCTTTCTAAGCATGGGGGATTCACTAGTAGTAATAAGGAGACGTCACCTACGTGCAAGAAATATATGAAAATACCCCTTATCTACCCCCTATTTATGGGACCTTCCCCTTATAAAATGTATCTTCCTTCCCTTAAATAACCCCCCTCCCTTACACTCACGTGGTACCATACGGTAAACCCTAGTGGACCCCCTAGGTTTCTGTAACGTGTCCACTTAGTATCATCAAGGACACGTCTTAGCAGTCCATCGGAAAGGATGTCTAGCAAGCTCCGCCCGGCACTCCCATGGAATGTTACGGGATTTGCGATCTAGGTCTTTCCACGTCTGCCACGTAGCGGAAGTATCCTGGCTGCTCCCACTTAGGATCGATCGGAATTAGGGTTTTTTTGATTGGTCATTACCTAACAACAACTAGCGTCGGACTCGAGCGAACTACTTTACGCAGAAACGCCAGGTCCAAAGCGGATTCACGCTGCACTTGGTTCAAGGAGAATGGGAAACGAGAGGGATGCAAAGCTCAACCTCTCTACCATAAGGCATAGTCCCATTCCATTTCCCTAAAACAGTGTAAATCGGTTAAGACATCACTCTAGGTCAACGCTATTGTTGTTCGTGTCCTTTGACGATCATCGTGCTGTTCTTTGAGAAAAATTCATGGCTAACCGGGACCACCCAACCGTAGGACGACCCATGGCCCATCCTCCGCACTTTCCTCAGTTTGTTTTAGTTATGTAATTATCTAACACATTAATTTGGACATGTAACAACCAGCTTCTTTCATTAAACCGTTAAGCACTAGTTCCTTCACGTAATCTTATCACATGACATAGAAAAACAATATCAAACAAGTTCTTTATTAACATAACATCATTTTTATCTTTGAAATACAAGGAGTTCTGCTTGTAGGCTTGTCCATAATCCGCCTGAAGGCCATCCAGTAATCCACAGGGATCACTAATCCAAGCTTCTGCCCGTAGACTAGTATGCAGGCCTGGAGATCCAATCCCGAGTCACGTTAGCCTCTTGTGCATGACTCGGAAGGCGAGGGATTTACGGCCAGAGCCCCCCTGGCACCCAAGCGTCCTCCTGCTCCAAGTAGAGCTCAACAGAGAGACCTCTCGTGGCGGGTTCGGTCCACGTTCTCGGTGCGGTCAACAATCCCCTTGGTTAGGGTCACGCAGGCAGTCGGGGGTAACTGAAGCTGCCTCTCCCTTCAGGCCTTGAACCTGAAGTATAGATATTCATTTAACTTGTAATTCATAAATCAAACAGTGCTCAAAAATGACAACACCTAAAAACATGCCATTTATTGCAACAATTTTTTGGCAAAATTGTATACAATTGACACTTTATTACTAAATTTTTACATGAATTCAATGCAGATGCAGTGTTCGTTGTTGCTGTCTTGGGAGACCGTGTCCTTGCAGTCTGGCCAGGGAATGTCGGTACAAAATTTAATCTTTTGGCCTATCTACAATCACAGGAAACTCTTATATCTCATTTAGGAGGCACAGGCTTTGGAGACCTAGAACTAGAGACTATAGGACTTTGCAAAATGGAATCCTTTGAGTTTATGCAATCCACATCCTTATAGCCACTAGAAATCATGTCATTCATGGAAGATTATGCAGTTCTCTTTGAGCTTAATGAGCCTAGGTTACAACAAATGAGAATTGTGTTAAAGTCCTCAATAGAAAATTGAGATGGCACTTAAGGTACAATCGCATTAAATAAAGATGATCCATCATTGTGGATTCCCACTCATAAGATGTCTGACCATTCCCTTAGCTTCTAAGGATATGAATAACGGCAAGAGAACCTAGAAGAACTAAAGAGAACTCACTAAAACTCAAAGTGTGCCAACTGTATGAAGCATAGTAGTAGCACTAGCTAGCAATATAGACCAAGCCACTTAGTATTTACAAAGGGCCTTTTTGGGATGGATATATCCAGAGATGTAGCTGCAGTTGCACATGAAGTACACTGGGCAGCAAGGTCATAGGATTCAAACATTGATTTGCAGAGGCCATTTGGTCCTTTAGGCAACATGAGTTTACATCCCATGGCAAAGGGGATCAAGTCAATAAATTTCTTCCAAAGCTTCAAACTCAGGCCATGGTATTTGTAAGCCATGCATGAGGGATTACCAAATGGCGTGGAAAGCAATTGCACAACCGCAACTATCATGTACCATAACCTTTTGCAAGTTAAAATGCACAAAGGAGATTCCTTCTTTGATAGGTAAAACACACCCCACATTTTCTCTTATTAAATTAGTGTTACTATCCTTGCTAGCTATGAATATGTACCACTTTGCCTCAATACTCCAATATTTACTATAGTGTGTGCATGAACTTCAACTCTATCTATATGAATTTCCTAAAATGTGTGTGCAAAAAAAAAAAAAGTTAAAATAAAACTCTCACGGTTATGGTGCCGATTGATGAAGGAGGAGAAAAAAAAACGGTTAAGAATGAGAAGAAGGAGGAGAGCGAGAAAAAAAAGAGAGAGAGAGAGAGTGCCATGGCCTCTGTTTTTTTGGTGTTCTGTATCGTCAAGCTCCGTCTGTCCATGTCCGTGCGTGCCTGTCTCTCTCTCCCTGTGCGTCTTCATTGATGGCGCCCCCTTCTATGTGAAGCCCAAGAATCCCCGCAGTATCACTCACAAGCTCGAGTTCTCTAAGTACAACCCAGTCGTCAAGAAGCACGTCCTTCGAAAGAGAAAGAGGAATTGATGGATGGGTACGCACCACGAGAGAGTGAGGAGCTGTGGCATGAGCGTGATCAGGAGGCCTGCTTCTGTGTGATAGAGCGACAATTGTTTATATGAGTGTGAGAGGGAGAGATGGAGATGGACCACCCCCAAATTGGGTCGCACTAAAAGTACAGGTCAATACAAGCATTTGTCGACTTGGCGGGCCGGAGTGGAAGGTGATGAAATCGCACCTTTGGCAAAGGAAAACGTTGCCACTCCTTGAGAGAGACAGAGAGAGAGTCTGAGAGATCAGGAGACAGACCCCCGCCAAGCCTCCATCCCTGCTCACCCGCGCAGTCAACCTCGTGTTCTCTTTCGTCCGCCTCGCCGAGTTCGAGATCCTCTTCGTCTCCTTCTTCATCATCGTCTTCATCATCTTCAAGGACCTGATGGGATGTGCTTCCATGTTTTACTGCGAGTCAATTAGCCACATTTTACTCAGCAGATGAACACGATAATTTATGCTGAGATGATTCAGCAGTGTGAGAGAGAGTTGCTTGTTGTCAGGAGATTCTGTCGAGGACTTCCAGGCCAGAATTCAATCAGATTCTTGTGAAAAGTAAAGAGCGTGGCGGTCATTTTCCTCTTTAAAATGTTCAAAAATGCGTTTCAGTCAGGCGTCCTTTCAATACTGTAAGTGTTGGGAGCAAGCCATTGCGAAACAAGTGAAAAATGGACACGTCAAGAGATTGACTGATGAAGACATTCAATCTTGTGCCGTGGAGATTATGGGTACCAATGTTACCACAAACAAGGTCAATTCACACAATACTTAGCCTCTTCTCTTTCCCACAAAGTAATCACAATAGTAGTTAAGCCTAAGCTACAATCAAAATCATGTCTAACACATACCAAGAGGCCACATGGGAGGAGATCTTCATTGAATAAAATATCAGTGAGGGTATGCTGCAATGCAAAATCATTGTATGGGGCCTTTCTTGCACAAAGCTTTAAGGTGGCAAAGTCATTTTTACCATGTTGTGGGGGTTGTTCTTTTTGTGGATCAAAGGCGGATGGGAGATCCTTCTTGTTTTCTATGTAACATGGAGTTTGAAGAATAAGTGTGGAAGTTATAGGCAGGAATAGTATATGGGGAAACTGTGGGAAAAGAACAAGATGATGAGCTTCCATTTGAGACGACTGGATAGAAGATAGACTTTACTTGACTGGACTGCAAGAGGACGCGGACCCTAAAGACGCAATCACGACTCGCGGATTTTCCAAGTAAGTGTCTAACTGGTTTATCTAAAGTAAATGATATGGCATGAAAATTTCTCTAGTTTATAATTTTAAAAACATGTCTTTTAACCTGTTTTCTCATGCTACATGGTTGTTTGTATTTATTTGAACTGGTTTTTATTTATTAAAAATCAAAAACAGTCGAAAACACTAAAAAATGACTCAAAATGATCATAAATAAAATATTATAAAAGTAATGATTGAAAATTTATAAGTTCTGATATTTTTCCTATAAAGCCTATGAGTCAGGAAATTTACTGAATTTCTATCAAGATTTTTAAAGATGTTTTGTTATATTTAAAAATTAGAAAAGAGTTATATTTAAGGAAAAAGCATAGTTTTCCTTTACGTAAGATGTGTTATTTATTGATATAAACTATGGATTCTTAGTGAAGTATTGGAAACAAAATCTTTGATTTGTTAGTGCATTTATGTTGTAAGGGTTAAAGAAAAGAAATAATGATTTAATAATATTTTACTTAAGAAATGCTTGTATAAAGATATGGTGTTTTGGTTTTGATAAGAGAAATTATATGCGGTGTGAACATTTGGGAAACATGGGAAATTACCAATAAAAAGTTTGACAACACTTTATAATAATTTATAATGTTAGGTTGCAATTATAAAATTTAGTTTAAATTAAAACCAAAATAAAATCAAAATAATTTGAGGATTGGATGGCATGGGGAAAAAAGCCTCAGCATCTATATTAAATTTTTACATGTTATTCATTTTACAATCAACTTCTTAAATATATGGAGTGGAGGGCCACTAGGATAATTTAAAGAAAACTAGGGGAATATACGGGATTTAAAATGAACGTTGTATGTGAACCATAAGAGTATGGAAGAACTTGTTTTATTCTGGTTGATGTTTAATAATAGAAAAGAAGGAAAAGACGTTATATTTGCAAAATGAATTAAGTATTTAAAAACTAATAAGCAACGACGAAATTAATATACGGAGTGGGAAATGTCTACCAAGGGAGATTAAAATTTAGGGGTTTATGGTATGTCAGAAAATTTGATTTGAATGTTTGTTTAAAATTAAAGAAATAAAAAGAATTAATTTTAATCAGGAGAGAAACATAAAAAGGAATTTTAAATGGAGATATATAAATAGATCTAAGAGATCTATATTCTTGAAACAACCTTTCCAAAGTCAAACATTAAAAACATTCCCTGGATAAACCGCCACTAGCATGGCAGGAGTACATTATGAGGAGCTGCCTCTGAGAGATGAGGAGAAACCATAGTTATCTTAGGTTTAGCAATTTAGTGCCCAGTATAATTTACTGAAGTTTAGAATCTTTGCAGTTGGACTACTACAAACAACGTTGTAGATATTAAGGAAGGCTAAGTCGAGTCAAATTAAAACAATTAGTGAAATAATCACTTGTTTAGTGCAACAACTCTTAGGAGTTGGCTTGTTAACCTGGGTAAAAGTGGCTTGGTCTTTGGCCAGTCATTTTTGGTGCGTCTGCCGGGAGCCAAGTGCGCTCGAACGAGTGATAAATCTTCCGAGGGTATTTTAGATCCTAAGTGTTATTTATGAGTGAATACGCAGTCTCTTTTCTAAGGGACTATTTTCCTAATTTGCCCCAGGAGTGTCAAAGAAAAGTGCTAGATAGGGCGAGAGATACAGAGTTAGTAGAGGGAGGCACATATTTTGGGCCACAATTAACTGTGGACGTTGAACAATTATCCTCTTGGAGCTGGGGTTATAACGACAGTGCGCAAACCATAGTTCTACTAGCGACACATTTTGGGTTAATAGACGCGGTAGAGATAAATACAATCAGTGTATCGTACCACTTTGATTGGTATCACCGCACAGCTTATCGGACGTTTAGAAGAGTAGTGTGGGATGATGTGTTGCCTTGGATACGTGTATCCAGAGGTTTAAGAATTTCTTTCGACACGAAAGACGTTAGAGAGGTTGCTGAAATTCTAGGTTTAATCCCCGAGCAAGAAGAAAAGTTACCTTTTGGGGAGATAGACCCAGAGCTGTCGACTATTTTGGAACTTCTAAGTGTGCATACAAGCGACAACCTAATTTTATAGCTTCAAATAGAACGAGAGTAATTTTGGAGTATGACAGTAACAGCTAGTTTTGTACTCGTGGATGAATTCAGAAGAGAGACGGAAGCAGCAAAACGAAGCTAGGGATCAGCGAGTTAGAGAACGAGCAGTGCGACAAGAGGTTTGGCTATTAGAAAGGCTAGAGAGGGTCAACGCATTGCTGAATTTGGGAGTAGACGCTGTGTCTAACTCAACGGTAGAACCTCTTCAGCCTAACTTGTCAACTGGTAGAACACCATTGAAAGAAAGTGAAGCAGCTTCATATCAATGGGATCAAGTTGCCTCCAGTACTAGCAGTGTCACTGGGGAAAGAGGTAGGAAAAATAGGGAAATTAGGGAGAGTGAAGCTAATGCTACAGTCGGTAGTATTGAACTGTTCTTTGACTGGGATTTAGAGTCAAACTTCGGATTGCGTCAATTATTTAAGGAACCTCAGGAACCTCCGTGGTTTGATACTATCAACGATTTAGGGTTAGGGCTACTATTTAGAGAAACAATGGCTCGCAACCCAGTTAGATTAGCTGATTTCACGCAATTCGGGGGATTATGGGACGAAGATCCCGATGCCCATTCGCAAAGATTTGAGGTGACTTGCATCGCCAATGAGATAATAGATGACGACCAAAAGCTTCATATCTTCCCTGCAACATTAAAAGATGAAGCAGCGAAATGGTATGGGAATTTAGATGCTCAACATAAAGGGACCTATGATGCCTTATCAAGAGCTTTTCTAGAAAAATTTAGACGACAAGGTTTTCAAGATAGATTGGCTCTTCAATTGGATTATCTGTCCCAAGGAGCAACTGAAAGTGTTGAACATTATATTAAGCGCATGGAGACAATCATTCGTAAGATGAATCCTGCTCCTGACGATCCCACGCAAAAACGTAAGTTTATTGATGGACTTAATCCTGAAGTTCATCAGCATGTTAGTTTACAACGACCAGCTACGTTGGCAGATGCTAAAACACATGCTAGATGGTGGGAAGAAGTGCAGCTTAGTCAACAACGGCGGAGAGATCTATTCAAAGAATCTCGGACAGAATACCCAAGCACTTCAGGTGGGGTACCTAAGAACGTGTCTTATGTGACCGTTCCTCTAAATCCCTCGGTAACCGCAAGCTCAAACATGTCGAGTGTACCTTTAAATCCGTACACTTCAATTCCAGCCTATATGATGCAGACAGGAATGCCTTCTATGCCGCAATCTCAATCTCCTCTGGATGAAGCAAAAGTAGCAGATATTATTGCGAAATCTCTAGGAAAATTAAAGGAGGAAATTATGACTGCAGTACAAGCACCTTTGAAGGAAATTTATTCGATAACGACACAAGGATCTAGTGCTCAACAACCGTCGGGAAATTCGACTTCAAACCCACCTCGATCTAATATCTGGTGTGGCAAGTGTCATGGTTACGGCCATGTGGCTACAGAGTGTCCGACACCTTCAAGGTTAATGCCCGATCATCCACCGTTTTGCTCTTTTTGCCACAAGACTGGTCATTTAGATACAAATTGTTGGCATAAATTAGGTCAAGAGCAACAACAAGCTCGTTCAATGCAAACGAATTACAATTACATGGATCGTAATAATAGGACTTATGAGATTGGACCACCCAATCAACCTTTTAGGCCACGAGGATTGCCCACCCAGGGTAGACCCCCAGTGCCTCGAAACAATTACAACAGTGATGGCAATCGAGGGAGAAATTCTCCTTTTAGAAGAAATAATGGAAATTTTCGTAATTCAATGGGACAAGGTGGTCAACAAAGACCTAGGGGACCAGTAATTTGTTATCGATGCCAACAAGAAGGTCACATAGCCACATATTGTCCAAATGCGCGTAAAAATCAAGACTATACTCCTCTTTGCAGGAGGTGCAGTGGTGAAGGACACTATGAAGAGAATTGTCCTAAGCGAGAGGATAATAAAATGTCTGACAAAGGGAAACAAACCTCTAACGAACCTTCAACGTCTGCTGCAAATTTAGTTGAAGTAGACACAATAAGGAAAGATATTGGAGTTAAGTCAAAATTTATACCTCGTAAGGTGACCTTTAGGGCTGACCCTATGATTGGTGTTATTACTCGGGCACAAAAGCAACAACAGAAGGAGCAAGGTTTAGAGGAAGAGAGTTCACAATTAAACGAAGCAGTGAAGGATAAGTCTAGGGACATAGATCCTAATATAGAACTACCCGAATCGGATTCTCCGCAGCATTCCTCTGACCATCCATTATTACCTGTGCCTTTAGTAAATCCTAAGATTCAAGTGGGAGTAGCTCCTTTTCCCGAAAGATTGGTTCCTCCTAAGGAAGGGAGTAAAGATTATGTAGAATCCGTAAATAAGACCTATGATCTTTGGGCTGCATTAGAAGAAATATCATTGACTATTAACCTTCGGCAATTGTTAGAAATAGCGCCTGTTTGTCGGAAACAGCTTTACCATAAATTAGTTCGGCGTCGAAGGAAGAGGATTGAAATAAACGCTTCTAAGATCCGTGAAAATTCTTCCAAAGGAAAAACAACTAAGGATGTAAAAATAGTAGATTTATTTGTGGACCCAGGAGCTCCAGTTATCGATACTACTATTAATGGCCACTTGCTACATGAAGTGCAGTTAGATGGTGGCTCAGCAGTTAATTTGATGACAGAACAAGCTATGCAAGAATTAGGGTTGAAGGATCTAGAACCTACTCATATTGTTTTACGTGTGGCTGATCAAAGGAAAGTAACTCCTTTGGGGTTACTGCGGAATGTGAAATCTGTAGTAGCCGGATTAGAATTTCATGTGAACTATTTGATCGTTCGTTCGCAAACAAATATTTCATCGTATTCTGTCCTGTTGGGAAGACCTTGGTTATACCAAGCAAGATGCATTCAGGACTGGTATAAAGGTTCAATTGTGATTGGTCCTAGAGATGATAGGGTTAAGATACAAGTTATTTCAAAAGGATTTTTGAAAGATTCAGGAGATGAAGCAGTTAGTGAAATGGATGAGAAATCCAACAGTGAGTTTTATGATTCAGAAATGGAGAGGACTGATCATGAAGGGCCTTATGCCTGGTTATTTAAGACACCACACCCAACAGGAGCAGAGAAAGTAGAGGTCAATATAGTACATCAGCCTCACAAGGTAGAACAAATGGGTATTGGTGAGTATGCTGTAGCGTTTTCATCTGACAATGATTCGGATAGTGATATTACTCAGTGGTTATCCACATCCGAAGATACAACCCTCGACTGCTTAATGCTTTCAGCAGAGGAAGCAGAGTATCCTGATGATTCGCTTGAAACATGTTTTCAATTATCTACGGATCAAGAAGGAAATGATCAAGAAGATGTATTTTTTGCTTACAACAGGTCGGAAGTGATTTCTATGAATGAATTAGAGGAGGATGAAATGCCTGAGTTAATGATATCTGATGTGGCTGACATTTCAATAACCTCTTCAGAAGGTATGGGAGAAGATGGTGTTACTGATAATCATAATAGCATGCTTGAGAGTAGGATTTTAGAAGCTCTTACTTATGGGGAAAATGCTTTACCCTTTGGATTTGGACAATTGCCAGATAGAGCTAAAAGGATTTATTACTATCAGCTAGAAGCGAAGGAAAGAGAAAGGAGAAGTAGGCATAGGTGCAAACCCTTACAAAGACCACTATCTCGTGAGGATGAGGATGATTCAGCTTCGGCTTTTAACAGGTTTTCACAGACTTCTCGTGAACATCATGGTAATTACGTTAGGATTATTAGAGAATTGGAAGAGGCATTGGAAGTAGAGCGTGAGGCAGCGTTGACTGCTGTAAATGAAGCAATGAAGAAGATTACTGAGTTGCAAAAGGAAAAGGCAGAGTTTCAGTTTAGAGAAAGGCGATATCTAGATGAAATCTCGCTTTTAGAATTTTATTTAGAAGAAGAGAAATCTAAATTCAGTAGGGGTGAGTTACAGATGGACCAAGTGTTATCTATGGATACAAATTATTGGGAAGAACATGAAAACACTGATAGGTTTTTGGAAAAAAATAAATCTAAGAATATTTTTGAACCAGAGACTCAAGAGAAAAACCCTACAAATGTTCCCTGGTTGTGTCATTCTTTTAGGCGTTCGACCGGAATTGCGCAGAAGATTTATCGCCGTTCAAGGGGACCGATAATTGGTTATCAACGAGTCCAATCTGAACCTACTAAGGTTAAATTGCACAATATGCAAGCGGTGGTGTTGCCTCATCCAAAAGAGAGAGTAATGGATTTTACTATTTATGGGGATGGGCAAGAGCCGCAACTTAGATGGTTTGAACCTGCAGTACCTAGAAATTTTGTGGAACTGAAACAAGTTATACATTATTTGGGCTGTCGAATTCAGGGCGAGGAGGATGAGAATCTACATTCATTAATTCTCAAGCTTAAAGATAATCAATGGTTTTGGAGTTTAGATGATCAGGAATGTTTAGAAAAGAATAACGAAATTTTACGTCGATATCGCCGTAGGTTACATGCTCAATATCCATGTACTTCAGAGCAGATACCTAGCGTAATTGACTCTGTAAGAACCTCATTTACCATGAAATCTCGTAAAAATGTAAATGTCAATAATGGCGATTTAGATAAATACGGGAAGAGATATACTGAAAAATCCTTTCCTGAGTTAGTAAATGTCTATGGAGTAGAAGTTGATGGTGTTACGCGAGATAACCTGGCTATTATTCCTTATAGGGCTTTACCCTTAGTAAATTCTGTGAATGTGGGAGAAGAAGCACTGGAATCAAGTACTAAGAATAATCTGCTTGGAAATGTATTGATGCAGATATCCGAAGATGTGCCCACAATTAAGCCACGAAGAATAGACTCTCTATTTATTGAAGAGCCTGAAGTTGAAGTAGTTAAGCTTAAAATGGCGGAAGGAAAATATTTAAATTTAGGAGACCAATTGGAATCACCACATCGTGAAAGAATCGAAGAAGTCTTACGATTGCATGTTGACGCTTTTGCTTGGTCATATAGGGACCTTAAGGGTATCAAAGCTGAATTATGTCAGCATTTCATTGATCTAGAACCAGGCACAAAACCTGTATGTCAACGTCAACGACGAACAAACCCTGTGTATGCAGAGTTAGTGAAAGCTGAAATTACTAAGCTTTTAGATGCTGGATTTATTTATCCTGTTGCATACAGTGAATGGGTATCTCCTATTGTTGTAGTACCCAAGAAGAATAGTAAGAAGATTCGCATTTGTGTCGATTATAGAAAGCTGAATAGCAAAACACGTAAAGATCATTTTCCTTTGCCATTTACTGATCAGGTACTTGATAAGGTTGCTGGTCATGAGCTATATTCTTTCATGGATGGATTTAGCGGTTATAACCAAGTACTAATTCATCCTGAAGATCAATCTAAAACTACATTTACTACTGAATGGGGTACATTTGCTTATAGAGTAATGCCTTTTGGTTTGTGCAATGCACCCGCAACATTCCAGAGAGTTATGATTGCAGCTTATCAAGATTTTCTACGTCAATGGATGGAAGTTTTCTTAGATGACTTTTGTGTCTATGGTACGGCAAAAGAAATGCCTGAGTTACTAACGCAAGTATTTGAACGTAGTGATGAAGTAGGTATATCCTTGAATCCTGATAAATGTGTTTTTGGAGTACCAAAAGGAACCTTATTGGGGCATATCGTTTCTAAAGAAGGTATTGCCATGGATCCAGCTAAAATTATTAAGATTTCTGCCCTTCCACCTCCAACAAATCTTAAGCAATTGCGTGGATTTTTAGGACATCTAAATTATTATCGGAGATTTATTTCCGATTTTGCAAAGGTGGCATCACCTTTGACAAATCTGCTACGAAAGGATACTCCTTTTATTTGGGATGGTGTTTGCCAGAAAGCATTTGAATTTCTTAAACATAAGTTAATTGAAGGACCAGTACTCGTACCCCCAGATTGGACAAAAGAATTCCATATTCATGCTGATGCATCTATGTATGCTGTAGGAGCTGTTTTGTGCCAAGCAGATGATAATAAGGTGGATCATCCAATTTATTATGCGAGTCGAAATTTAAGTGATGCAGAAAGGAATTATACCACCACTGAGAAAGAATGCCTATCAATGGTGTTTGCGGTGGAGAAATTTCGTCATTATTTATTAGGGAATAAGTTTACTATATATGTTGATCATGAGGCGTTAAAGTATTTGCTTAATAAAGCAGAACTTTCAGGACGTGTGATTCGTTGGATGTTGTTATTCCAAGAGTTTGATTTTCAAATAGTTACTCGTCCTGGTAGAGCTCATGTGCTAGCAGATCATCTATCACGATTATTAACATCAGACAAGGAGGAAGGTGTGGAAGATGATTTGCCGGATGCATCACTTTTTACTGTGGAGACACAAGTTCCATGGTATGCTGATATTGCGAATTTTCTTAGTACTGCTCGATATCCACCTGGTGCCGATAAGCGCAGGAAACGCCAAATATTAATGCAATCACGCTCCTACGGATTATTAGGGGGTTACCTTTATAAATTTTTTCCACGCGAAGGTATCTATCGACGTTGTGTAAGGGAAGATGAAGTATCAGTGGTTCTTAAGGCATTGCATGATGAGCCATGTGGTGGCCATTTTGCCGGTGAATTGACTGCAAGAAAAGTTCTATTAGCTGGTTATTGGTGGCCTACTCTATTTAAAGATACTTATTATTATTGTCGCAAATGCGATGTATGTCAAAGGACTGGTCGTCCTTCTAAGAGTTTTGCTACGCCTTTGACACCTATATTAGCATTAGCACCTTTTGAGAAATGGGGAATTGATTTTGTGGGCCCAATTGATCCGCCTACTAAATATCGATCGAATCGTTATATCTTAGTCTGTACTGACTATATTACAAAGTGGGTGGAAGCGAAAGCGCTTAAAATGGATAAAGCCATTGATGTGGCTAAGTTTATGTATGAGAATATTATTACACGTTTTGGTTGCCCACTGGAATTAGTAAGTGATCGAGGTTCCCATTTCTTGAATGGTCTTATTAGCGAGTTAATGGAAATCTATAAAATTAAACATCGCAAATCAACACCTTATTATCCCAGAGCTAACGGTCAGGTTGAAGTAACCAATCGCATTATATGTGGGATTTTAACTAAAACGGTTGCTTCCCACAGGCGAGATTGGGATGAACGTTTATACGAAGCGTTATGGGCCTATAGAACTACTTATAAGGTGACAGTGCAAAATACACCCTTCAATTTAGTTTATGGCACTAATGCTATATTCCCTATTGAGCAAGAGTTGCCCACTTTACGAGTAGCTCTATCATTACGACTAGGTGAGGTTGAATCTTTGAAACAACGGATTTTACAATTGGTAAAGTTGGATGAGGAAAGATTATTAGCTCTACAAAGTCTAGAAGCAATGCAAAAACGTCGTAAAGCATGGCACAACCAAAATATTAAAGTACGGGAGTTTAAAGAAGGCGATTTAGTTTTACTTTATGACAGTCGTTATTATAAATTTCCTGGGAAGCTTAAAATTCGTTGGTTGGGACCTTTTAAGGTGATTAATGTTTATGATAATGGTTCTCTTGATGTGCAGGATATTAATGCTGAAAATGAGATATTTAGGGTTAATGGCCTGCGCCTTAAACATTTTGTGACTTAGGCTAGCTAGGTTTAGTTAGGTTAGTAGTTACAATAATATTTTGTCTAATCCACCCTTGGATGTTTTTTCTTTCTTGGGGGGGTTTTTTTTAAATGGGATGCAGGTATGGCCTTTTTGTGGATGGATGCGCTTTACCCTCGTATTGATGCCGATAGTACTGATCCTGTTCATGCTGGACCTTACGATATTCCGCGTTTTCAGACGCATGACAGGTTTTTATATGCACCGAGAGGGGAGGCCTGTTGTGGTTCTTCCTTTGTGATTATTTTTTGTTTACAGTATCATCCACCTTTTGGTTGTAGGTCTTGTCAGCGGCATTTATTTGTGCGTGCTCAGTTCTTGTGTTGGCAGTGTCGCACATACTTTCGACGCTATGGTACCACTGCCATGCAGGAAATGATTGGTTATACCTACCAGCGTCATGATTATAATAGTGTTTTTTCTCCTGAGCGCGGCGCTGGTCAGTCTAGGGTAGGTAGAGAGCAAGCAGAATTTGCGAGATATCGTTCCACTGTCTACCGCCTTACTCCATCTTACCATGATTTACAGACTAGTGTTCCCTGCCCATGTTGGGATTATATTTGTTGGTACATGGATGCGACCGAGGGGCATTCCTTAGATGCTTTACCAGTGGCCCCTATGCCCTACTATGATGATGCAGCTTCGGCTTCGCTCCATGAGGTGATGGAGGTTCTTAGTGATGCACCTGATAGTGGATCTGTGACTTCTGATATGTCTACGCTAGAGGCTATTCTTGAGCATCCTATAGATGATAGTTTAGTTAATAGGTTTGACTTAGATGGAGTTGATGATTTTGGATTAGGATTATTGTTTTCACTAGAAGATCTCAGAGACCTTGAAGATTTTAGTCTAGATATTTTGTTTTCTTAGTCTTTTATGTTTTTCTTTTATTCTACATTTTGAAAACAACCAAACAAACAAAAATATATATCGTTTAAAAAAAAAAAACATACAATGCTTTGAGTTATTGATATCCTGTAGGTTTTCATGCACTTTAGTTTTATTTTCCACGTAGTTAGGTAGTTAGTTGCACGCACGGTCAGGATATTCCTTTCAGTGCTGGAGTTTGGGATATTTAAGTTAGTAAGATGGACAGTTCTATATGTAAGAATGGTTATTAAGAGGAGAAATATATTGCTTCTTAAACAACTAAGCAGTGGGAGCGTTATGACAGTCTAGTTGATCGCGATTGTGACATGAGTATTTGACAATTCTTTGGTACAGAGAAAAGTTTTATTATTTATCTAACCCTTTAACATTGTACTGGCTAGTGTATGTTTCATGTGCAGATTTGACTATGATTTTGCGTTACACTGTTGTATGTTTCTGATTTATTCTTGGAGTTGCAATATCCACGAACATACAAGGTTGTTTCATACCTAAACTTTTTATTTCATATTCATTTTGAAAGATACATGAATATAAAAAAATTGATGGAATGGAATTAGAGATGTCGAAGAAGAAAATAAAAAGAAAAGGAAAAAAACACTTAAGTAAATTACAGAGGAATTATAAATAAATATTTTAAACAAATATGAATGATATATACACAATTCTGTCTATATGAAGTCCACTCACATGGGATGGGACTTAGCATTAGGGAGTGATTAAAAAAGGGGTGACATGTGTGCATAACATAGTGAATTTCATTGTATGGGTGTCCGATTAGGAATCCTATAGAGTTTTTCCCTATCTTTTAGTCGCTTTTCTAGCGATATGTGGGATAGCTGAATAACAAGGTTCTCTCCACGAAATTTTGACTCGGAGTAGCGTGGAAGAAAGATGCTGAGCTGGCGAGTATTCTTTGCTTATCATTTGCCTAGACAGAGTGACTAGTATTATGCGCTAGATTAGATTCCTCGAGCAAAGTTGTTGAGCTGAAATGTTTGACCGTTCAATTAAGTGATGTATTCTTAGCTCTTAGTTGATCCTTTAAAAACAACAACAAAACAATCCTTAAAATCCAATCCAAATATTAAAAGTTCGGAAGAGTCTATATATTTATTCTTTTTAAAGAAAGAAAGAAAAAAAAAACAAACAAAAAAAAAAACACCCTGAGACTACAGGGTTTGAAAAAAAAAAACAACCAAAAGAAGATAACCATCGCCTCTGAGGTCCTGGTAGGCTGTAGGGATTTCCTTGACGGGTGCCCTGCGTCCGATGCCTTGTATCTCTTTGGGGTGGGACCTTTTGGGAAAGAGAATCAATGTATATACTCTTTTGACATCACACTAAAAAAAAAAAACCATTAAAACATAAACTTAAAAGAAGAGCCTTGGAAACTGAGAAGTTATGAACCATTGGCTGGTTGTTCTAGTAGAACATGAATGGTTAGCAGCTAAACCTTAGGAGTCCTATTTAGTGTTGTAGTATTAGTTTACCTTGTTTGGGTTCTTTGTTAAGTAACGACCTTATCAGTGATGCTATTTCAGAAGCAATATTTTTAGTAGGATAGTAGTGTGGCAATTTATTGCCTAGAGGGATTATTGTTGTTTAGCGGCTCTAGACAGTTTCCTAGTTTGTATATTCTATGCAATGGATGAAGCTCTGTTATGCATTTCAGTGGGGAGAGCGAGTAAGGGAGAATGTTAGTTTGCACAAGTTTTTACATCTTTTCATTGAAACATTTATATTGTTTGTATTTTAATATGACACAAATAAGTATTTTTTCTACTTTTCCAGTGTCTACTAGTTGTCCATGTGCGGTTTTGCAGATGATGTAACTGTGCTCGCGAGGACGCTTCGCAATTAAGTGGAGGAGAGTATATTTTTCTTTCAAAGTTGCGTAGCAATGCTCGTGGTAGCAGTGCTGGTGATGCTGGATGTTCGTGATGTAACTGTGCTCGCGAGGACGCTTCGCATTTCAGTGGGGGAGGAATGACAACACCTAAAAACATGCCATTTATTGCAACAATTTTTTGGCAAAATTGTATACAATTGACACTTTATTACTAAATTTTTACATGAATTCAATGCAGATGCAGTGTTCGTTGTTGCTGTCTTGGGAGACCGTGTCCTTGCAGTCTGGCCAGGGAATGTCGGTACAAAATTTAATCTTTTGGCCTATCTACAATCACAGGAAACTCTTATATCTCATTTAGGAGGCACAGGCTTTGGAGACCTAGAACTAGAGACTATAGGACTTTGCAAAATGGAATCCTTTGAGTTTATGCAATCCACATCCTTATAGCCACTAGAAATCATGTCATTCATGGAAGATTATGCAGTTCTCTTTGAGCTTAATGAGCCTAGGTTACAACAAATGAGAATTGTGTTAAAGTCCTCAATAGAAAATTGAGATGGCACTTAAGGTACAATCGCATTAAATAAAGATGATCCATCATTGTGGATTCCCACTCATAAGATGTCTGACCATTCCCTTAGCTTCTAAGGATATGAATAACGGCAAGAGAACCTAGAAGAACTAAAGAGAACTCACTAAAACTCAAAGTGTGCCAACTGTATGAAGCATAGTAGTAGCACTAGCTAGCAATATAGACCAAGCCACTTAGTATTTACAAAGGGCCTTTTTGGGATGGATATATCCAGAGATGTAGCTGCAGTTGCACATGAAGTACACTGGGCAGCAAGGTCATAGGATTCAAACATTGATTTGCAGAGGCCATTTGGTCCTTTAGGCAACATGAGTTTACATCCCATGGCAAAGGGGATCAAGTCAATAAATTTCTTCCAAAGCTTCAAACTCAGGCCATGGTATTTGTAAGCCATGCATGAGGGATTACCAAATGGCGTGGAAAGCAATTGCACAACCGCAACTATCATGTACCATAACCTTTTGCAAGTTAAAATGCACAAAGGAGATTCCTTCTTTGATAGGTAAAACACACCCCACATTTTCTCTTATTAAATTAGTGTTACTATCCTTGCTAGCTATGAATATGTACCACTTTGCCTCAATACTCCAATATTTACTATAGTGTGTGCATGAACTTCAACTCTATCTATATGAATTTCCTAAAATGTGTGTGCAAAAAAAAAAAAAGTTAAAATAAAACTCTCACGGTTATGGTGCCGATTGATGAAGGAGGAGAAAAAAAAAACGGTTAAGAATGAGAAGAAGGAGGAGAGCGAGAAAAAAAAGAGAGAGAGAGAGAGTGCCATGGCCTCTGTTTTTTTGGTGTTCTGTATCGTCAAGCTCCGTCTGTCCATGTCCGTGCGTGCCTGTCTCTCTCTCCCTGTGCGTCTTCATTGATGGCGCCCCCTTCTATGTGAAGCCCAAGAATCCCCGCAGTATCACTCACAAGCTCGAGTTCTCTAAGTACAACCCAGTCGTCAAGAAGCACGTCCTTCGAAAGAGAAAGAGGAATTGATGGATGGGTACGCACCACGAGAGAGTGAGGAGCTGTGGCATGAGCGTGATCAGGAGGCCTGCTTCTGTGTGATAGAGCGACAATTGTTTATATGAGTGTGAGAGGGAGAGATGGAGATGGACCACCCCCAAATTGGGTCGCACTAAAAGTACAGGTCAATACAAGCATTTGTCGACTTGGCGGGCCGGAGTGGAAGGTGATGAAATCGCACCTTTGGCAAAGGAAAACGTTGCCACTCCTTGAGAGAGACAGAGAGAGAGTCTGAGAGATCAGGAGACAGACCCCCGCCAAGCCTCCATCCCTGCTCACCCGCGCAGTCAACCTCGTGTTCTCTTTCGTCCGCCTCGCCGAGTTCGAGATCCTCTTCGTCTCCTTCTTCATCATCGTCTTCATCATCTTCAAGGACCTGATGGGATGTGCTTCCATGTTTTACTGCGAGTCAATTAGCCACATTTTACTCAGCAGATGAACACGATAATTTATGCTGAGATGATTCAGCAGTGTGAGAGAGAGTTGCTTGTTGTCAGGAGATTCTGTCGAGGACTTCCAGGCCAGAATTCAATCAGATTCTTGTGAAAAGTAAAGAGCGTGGCGGTCATTTTCCTCTTTAAAATGTTCAAAAATGCGTTTCAGTCAGGCGTCCTTTCAATACTGTAAGTGTTGGGAGCAAGCCATTGCGAAACAAGTGAAAAATGGACACGTCAAGAGATTGACTGATGAAGACATTCAATCTTGTGCCGTGGAGATTATGGGTACCAATGTTACCACAAACAAGGTCAATTCACACAATACTTAGCCTCTTCTCTTTCCCACAAAGTAATCACAATAGTAGTTAAGCCTAAGCTACAATCAAAATCATGTCTAACACATACCAAGAGGCCACATGGGAGGAGATCTTCATTGAATAAAATATCAGTGAGGGTATGCTGCAATGCAAAATCATTGTATGGGGCCTTTCTTGCACAAAGCTTTAAGGTGGCAAAGTCATTTTTACCATGTTGTGGGGGTTGTTCTTTTTGTGGATCAAAGGCGGATGGGAGATCCTTCTTGTTTTCTATGTAACATGGAGTTTGAAGAATAAGTGTGGAAGTTATAGGCAGGAATAGTATATGGGGAAACTGTGGGAAAAGAACAAGATGATGAGCTTCCATTTGAGACGACTGGATAGAAGATAGACTTTACTTGACTGGACTGCAAGAGGACGCGGACCCTAAAGACGCAATCACGACTCGCGGATTTTCCAAGTAAGTGTCTAACTGGTTTATCTAAAGTAAATGATATGGCATGAAAATTTCTCTAGTTTATAATTTTAAAAACATGTCTTTTAACCTGTTTTCTCATGCTACATGGTTGTTTGTATTTATTTGAACTGGTTTTTATTTATTAAAAATCAAAAACAGTCGAAAACACTAAAAAATGACTCAAAATGATCATAAATAAAATATTATAAAAGTAATGATTGAAAATTTATAAGTTCTGATATTTTTCCTATAAAGCCTATGAGTCAGGAAATTTACTGAATTTCTATCAAGATTTTTAAAGATGTTTTGTTATATTTAAAAATTAGAAAAGAGTTATATTTAAGGAAAAAGCATAGTTTTCCTTTACGTAAGATGTGTTATTTATTGATATAAACTATGGATTCTTAGTGAAGTATTGGAAACAAAATCTTTGATTTGTTAGTGCATTTATGTTGTAAGGGTTAAAGAAAAGAAATAATGATTTAATAATATTTTACTTAAGAAATGCTTGTATAAAGATATGGTGTTTTGGTTTTGATAAGAGAAATTATATGCGGTGTGAACATTTGGGAAACATGGGAAATTACCGATAAAAAGTTTGACAACACTTTATAATAATTTATAATGTTAGGTTGCAATTATAAAATTTATTTTAAATTAAAACCAAAATAAAATCAAAATAATTTGAGGATTGGATGGCATGGGGGAAAAAGCCTCAGCATCTATATTAAATTTTTACATGTTATTCATTTTACAATCAACTTCTTAAATATATGGAGTGGAGGGCCACTAGGATAATTTAAAGAAAACTAGGGGAATATACGGGATTTAAAATGAACGTTGTATGTGAACCATAAGAGTATGGAAGAACTTGTTTTATTCTGGTTGATGTTTAATAATAGAAAAGAAGGAAAAGACGTTATATTTGCAAAATGAATTAAGTATTTAAAAACTAATAAGCAACGACGAAATTAATATACGGAGTGGGAAATGTCTACCAAGGGAGATTAAAATTTAGGGGTTTATGGTATGTTAGAAAATTTGATTTGAATGTTTGTTTAAAATTAAAGAAATAAAAAGAATTAATTTTAATCAGGAGAGAAACATAAAAAGGAATTTTAAATGGAGATATATAAATAGATCTAAGAGATCTATATTCTTGAAACAACCTTTCCAAAGTCAAACATTAAAAACATTCCCTGGATAAACCGCCACTAGCATGGCAGGAGTACATTATGAGGAGCTGCCTCTGAGAGATGAGGAGAAACCATAGTTATCTTAGGTTTAGCAATTTAGTGCCCAGTATAATTTACTGAAGTTTAGAATCTTTGCAGTTGGACTACTACAAACAACGTTGTAGATATTAAGGAAGGCTAAGTCGAGTCAAATTAAAACAATTAGTGAAATAATCACTTGTTTAGTGCAACAACTCTTAGGAGTTGGCTTGTTAACCTGGGTAAAAGTGGCTTGGTCTTTGGCCAGTCATAAAATCTCTAGCAAGCACAAACACTTTCATTAATCGATCTTGTTGTTGGCAAACTGCTAAGGAATGATTCTTTCCTTTCGAATGCATCAGCACTCGTTCCAGGGTGTCTTGCAACTTGGCAAGATCCCTTATATTCTGGGTTAGGGCGTACCCTATTAACCCAACTTGGTCGACCCTAAAGTTCATTGGGTACTTTAGTTTCCGGTTTTTAATTTTCCTTATTTAGAATGATATCAAAGAATACATCCATTTTCAAGATAACTTGCGTAAGGATCCGCCATCCTTGTTAAGGATACTTAACCTTCTTCTTTTTTTCTTGTGAATCAATCACAAGACTATATGACTTCGTACTTGGTGCGCAAGCCCTACATCGTAATATACGATGAAACAATCCGTTTTAGTTTCTTTAAGCTGACGTTTGTCGGACCTAGGGTCTCTTTTTAAGAACCTCAGGGACAAACCCTAGTTCTTTTACATTTACGAATTGATTGCCCCTACAATCAGGGAAGGTAGTCAAGTGTTTAAGGTATAAACGTTTCCTGGTTTTTAAATTATTCCCAAGACATATTTCGCAGCATAGGTATGTCTAGATTTACATTAATTCGATTAACTTTTATTGAGATCACCTCGGTACGATTTGTTATCCTTGTGACGATTGATTTTTCAGTCCTAAACTTTTTTCAATTAAACTTCCTTTTTCCTTGCGAACGAACTCAAGCCAAATATCAATCTTTTCCTTGCTAAGATATGCAGTTAGCAATGATAACTTCCTAGAGTTCAAGCAACGTAAGAAATCTTTCATGAATTTTCATCTTCTATGATGATTTGTTGTAAAAAAAAGAATAGGGTTTAATAGTGCAAGATGCAGTTTTTATACCTTCAAGATTTAACCGAAATATACTACTATAGTAGGTAGATAATCTCGCTCGTAATTCGTTTCAAAGCATGATGCTATTTGAAGGAAACTATCTCTATTATATTATCATTTTTGCATGTTCAATTAAACTAAACTCCTTCATCGTAAATAACTAGGACAAAATACATCTTATCCCAAACAATTCATCTTGCATGATTAAATTAAAACCGATATAAAACCAAGAAGGAAAAACCTGGTTTTGGGGTGAGATATCCACATGGATACCGGGAGATGACCCTCCCACAGCTACTCCTCGGACTTTCTTAGGCGGCATCGCAGTTGTAACCCTTTGAACATGAAGGCAGCTTTTACTTTCTTTTTCGGATTTCCACCGTCTCTCTTTCGAGGTAAGGAGCCGCTTAAGGAATTGTCCATGAGAAGGGTAATAAGGCATTTAAGGTCTTAGCTTCTTCGGAGAGGGAAAGGTTTATAAGGCCTAAGAAGAAAAAAAGGTCTATAGGGTATAATCGTGGTGAAAAGGGTGTGTGTGAGTGTGGATTCACAAACATATATGAAGGGCCTTGGGAGATCTTTGGGCTTGGGCAAAAGGTATAGGAAGGTTTTTCTCTTTTCTTGCACTTCCTCTACCTTTTTCCTTCTCCATCCCTTCTTCTACTACTCTTCCTCCTTTACTCTTCTCTTTCCCTCCTTCTTACTCTTCTACCTCCTTCTATTTGCTCTCTCTTACCTTCTTTATCTTCTCACACCCTATTCCTTCTTTCACCTCACGGTGAAAACATCCTGGGGAAAAATATGTCCGTCGGGGTCCATGGTGGCGGTTTGAATTGGGGCCCAGCGGGGGTCCATGACGTCTCGAAATGGGGGAAAAAGTTGACCGGGGTCAAAGGCCCCTATGTGGCCTAGGTTGAGTTAATGGGGGGGAAACTGGGTGGCGGAGCATGCCGATCGGCTGTCGCTGATGCAAATAGTCCATCGGGGGGGAACCCGTACGAAGGCTACAGGGAGGTGGCGACACTGGAGACCTAGCAAGGAAAAAAATGGTGTGCAGGCGAGGCCTCAGGATGTTAATGGCTGCCTACAATGAGGGGAAGGCACCGAGGATGGAGGTAGGAACCCCCATTGCAACGGGGGGAAGGAAAATTATATAGTTGGGGGGGGGAAGGGGGTTGCTTTCCTCATACTCCTGACGTGTGGCACAAGTATACAGGCTTGCAGTCGTGTCCTCTCACATGGACGGCCAGCTCGAGATGATGACGAGGGTGAGAATGATATTGGCACTGACGATGATGATGATGATGTGGACGTCGGCTTCAGTCATCGCGGAGGTGGCGGGAGATGGCAGATTCACCCGTCTCAGGTAAGCTTTATATACTATACCATAGTATATTACTAATTTTAACCTTTACTAACATATTCTATATTTCTAACGTTTTTAATTTACCCTTACTAACTTACTAACCTTACTTAATCAACTAACTCCTTCGATCTCACCCTACTAACACACCTACTCATTTTTGACTACCACTACTAGATCCGATCCTCGGAGGTGAGCGCCAATGTCAAAAGCGTGTTTCCTTGGAATATGTGAGGGCGGATTGAGAGCGAGACATTACATCCTCTCCCCCTTAGAAGAATCGAGATGTCCCCATCTCGAGATAAACTGGGGATATTGATGGTTGAGAGTGTCTTCATCTACCCAAGTGGCATCCTCTTCGGGATAATCTTTCCATTGGACGAGGCATTCTCTCAAGGTTCTGGATCTTAACTGTCTCTCCCTAACATCTAAGATCCTATCAGGCCTTAGCTCAAGGACTCCTTGGCTAGGCATTACAATTTGTTGGTCATCAAGTACATGGTTAGGGTTGGGTACATATTTTTTCAATAGGTTGATATGGAATACATTGTGAACCTTTAGGTTCTCAGGGAGTTGCAATCTATAAGCATTGGGTCCTAGGCTTTTGAGGATTTTGTACGGCCCACAATACCTTGGACTTAGCTTCTTGCAATCTCCTAGGGATAGAGAACTCTTTTTAGGGCGTACGCGAATGAAGACCATGTCTCCTTCTTCGAAGACTCTTTCTTGGTGCTTCAAATCCGCGTATGCCTTCTGTCTATACTTCGCCGCCTGTATGTCTTGTCTTATTGACTTTATTTGATCATCCATGTCTTCCAACATCTGTCTTGACGCTTCAACCCTTAGGGTTGGATCATAAAAGTTTAGGGGACTTCGACAATCATGACCATACAATGCTTAGAAAGGAGTCATCTGAATGCTCTGCTGGTAAGAAGCATTGTAGGCAAATTCAATCAATGGAAAGTATTGAATCCACCTCTTCGGCTCTCGACAACAGTATGCCCTAAGCATATCCTCGATGACTTGATTTACACGCTCTGTTTGGCCATCCGTTTGGGGATGGTAGGCAGTGCTAAAACAGAGTTGAGTCCCAATAGCTTCAAAGATAGCTCTCCAGAAGTGTGATGTGAAGAGAGAATCTCGATCACTAATGATTCTTCTAGGTAAACCATGTAGTTTGAATATTTCTTTGATAAACAATCTTGCAATGTCGGAGGCTTTATAGTTTGTCTTTACTGGAATCAGGTGTGCAACCTTGGTAAGCATGTCAACCACAACCATGATGGAGTTGTATCCTCCCTGGACTTGGGGTAAGCCTACCACAAAATCCATACTGATGAATTCCCATTTCATTTGGGGAATGTCAAGCGGTTGCAGTTTCCCTGGCATCATGACATGTTCGGCTTTGATACGTTGGCAAGACAAACACTCAGTGACATATTTGAGAATGTCACCTTTGAGCCTCTCCCAATGGTAGCTCTTCCTAACTGCGTTAAGAGTCTTAGCATAGCCAGGATGTCCTGCGAAAGGGGAATCATGAGCTTCCCACATTATCTTCTGCTTAAGTGACTGGCTTGCTGGTATACACAGCCTTGTTCTGTAGTAGAGAAGTCCATTATCAATGGAAAATTCCTGATACTTAGCTTGCAACTTTTGATTCTGCTCCTTGGTAGAGATTTCCTTTAGCATTGTTTGATAGGCCAAATCATGGCATGCTTCCTCTCTAGCTAACTCAAGTATAGGGTTGTTTGGCATAGATACTTTTGTAGCTAGAGATCTGGCCGTTGATAGATTCTGTAAGATTAGGGAATTTAGAAATGCCTTGCGACTAAGTGCATCGGCAACTACATTCTCTTTCCCTGGTCGGTACTTGATTTCAAAGTCATATTCCTCCAATACTTCAATCCACCGACGTTGCCTCATGCTCAGCTCGTTCTGGGTAAAGATCCATTTGAGACTCTTATGATCGGTTACTACAGTAAACTTGTTACCCAACAAGTAGTGTCTCCAAAGCTTTAGAGCATGGATGACAGCTAGTAATTCCAGATCATACGTAGCATAATTCTTTTCATGGCTCTTCACTTTCCTTGAAGAGTATGCTACTGGATGACCTTCCTACATAAGTACACACCCCAAGGCAAGAATGCTAGCATCAGTTACTACCTCGAACTCCTTATTGAGATCTGGAAGTTTTAAAATAGGTGCTGATACCAAACTTTGCTTCAATCTAACGAAGCTATTTTGTTCGGAAGTTGACCATGTAATGGAAGTCTGCTTCTTTAGTAAATCCGTCAGAGGTGCTGCAATCAAAGCATAGTTTTTGATGAAGACCCTATACCATCCTATCAATCCAAGAAAGCTACGTATTTTTTTGACAGATACTGGTGTTGGCCATTCAAGCACATCTCTGACCTTGGATGGGTCTATTGATATTCCTTTTGATGATACTATGAATCCCAGATATTCAATATGACACTTGAAGAATGCACATTTCTTCATTTTTGCAGATAGCTTATGTGACCTCATTGTCTCAAGGACAATCCGAAGTTGAGGTTCATGATGTTCTTCCTGTTTAGAATAGACTAAAGTGTCATCGAAGAAGACAAGCACGAAATCATCGAGATATGGCCTAAAAATATCGTGCATTAATCTATTGAAGGTAGCAGGTGCATTCGTAAGCCCGAATGACATAACCAGGAACTCAAAGTGCCCATATCTTGTATTGAAGGCCGTCTTTGGGATATCTTCTTCCTTGATCCTTATCTGATAGTAACCTGACTTGAGATCAATCTTGGAAAAGATCTTTGCACCCTCAAGATGATCAAGAAGCTCATCTATTCTAGGAATAGGATACTTGTTCTTGACTGTTGATTGATTCAACCCTCGATAATAAATACATAGTCGAAGTGTCCCATCTTTCTTTTTCTGGAATAGTACTGGAGCTCCCCACGATGAATTGCTAGGTCGGATGTAGCCCTGATCTAACAGTTGCTTGAGTTGTTCCTTCAACTCTATTGCTTCTGGTATGGACATTCTATAAGGTCTCTTTGCAATTGATGCAGCTCCAGGCACTAACCTAATCTCATGATCCACTTCTCGTTGAGGCAGAAGTTCGGTCAACTCTTCAGGGAATACGTCCACGTATTCCTTTAGCCAAGAAGGCCCTTCATGAGACTCTTGCTTTTGATCTAACTTGTTGAGTTTGATCAAGTAAACAGGTAATCCTTTTCTGACTCCTTTTATGATCCAAGATACTTTGGCCAATTGGATTCTTGGCACTCTAGCCTCACCTTGAGTTGTCACAAATTCCCTTTCAGAGTTTCAAAAGGAAACTTGGCCCTTCCACAGTGAATGTGGGCATCGTTGGGCCTAAGCCAATCCATTCCGAGTAGACACTCATGGATACCTAAATTCATGACTCTGAATTTAACCGAAGTCTTCTTTCCTCCCAGAAAGAATTCCACCTTAGCAGTTTGCCTGGTACAAGTTACCTCACGACCATTTGCCAATTCCACAAGCAGGGTAGGTGCTTCTACTGTGGCTATTCCTAATCTTTTTGCACATGCTGGTGAGATAAAGGAATGTGTACTGCCACAATCAATCAAGGTTTTGAAACCTTTACCTTGATAGTGCGACGGTGTCTGAATCACCGAGAACTGGCGATTCGACCCTTTCTTGTGTAAAGCGGCATGGACTGTCGCTCTTTCGAATTCTGCTTCCATGGTCGGATCTTCTTCTTCTTCTTCGCATCTTTGCCTATTGGCAATGCAGGCGGTTCTTCCTCTTCCTCGGGTAGTGGCTCCTTGACCACGGCCTGCTCCTTGGAAAGGTGCTTGGTGATGTCCTCCGCCGAGCTTGGGACATTGCCTATTGAAGTGACCGGGTTCGTTGCAGTGGAAACAACGGAGGTTTCGGCCATTACCTTGAGTAGGAACAAAGTTGTTGACATTATTCGTCCTTGCTTTCTTTCTTTGTCCCTGATTATGACCTTGAACTCTCTTCATTTGAGGTCTGAATGCTCCTCTGTTCGGGTCACTATAAGACCAAGTTTTGTTATCCCTTGGCCTAGCTTGCACCTCCTCAATTATAGGCGCCGCTCGAATGAGTGCATCTTAAAGATCTGATGGACGCATAGATTCGAGACAGGTATTTACTGGTGGATTTAAGCCCGCACAAAATTCGGACACCTATTGTGTCATGTCCATCTGTGGTGCATACTTTAAAAGTGAGACGAATTTAGAGTAGTATGCGTCAAGAGTGAGTCCTAGCTGTTTTAGCTCGTAGAACTCGTTCATTTTGTGCGTGCGATATGTAGGTGGTAAGTATCTTCCCTGCACGGCTTTCTTCAGCTTCTCCCAGGTAACGGATCCCTCTGCGATCCCTTGATCCCTACATCATTGCTTCCACCAAAGTCTAGCTTCGCCGGTGAGCTTTAACTTGGCGAGCATAGCCTGATTGGCAGGTGCAGTACTGGCTGCTTCGAAGTAATCCTCCATGGATTCAATCCAAATTTCAGCATCAGCGTGGACGAATCTGCCTCTCCCGTTAAACTCGGGTGGCTTTATCTACTTGAGGAGGAACTTCTTCTCCTGGATCACAGCAGTACTTGATGTAGGAGGCGAATTTGGAACCTGTACCTGGGGTTGTGGCTGAATAAAGGTTTTCTTAACGTTATTATACGATAATCGACGTTAGCTTATATTACATCTTTAATTCAGCTATCTCGTAAACAATGTAGCTAAACTTTTTATCAACTCTTATACACAGCTAGATATTGATAAAAAGAAGTCTTTATTTGTATTTACATGGGCATAGCCCTTTCGAATACAATGTTCCATGTGATGATAAGTCAATTGTTACATTCAGTTTGGGGAGAACAATGTTGTATTACATTTGTCTACAGGAACTCAGTAATAGTAGGGTTTTGGGTCATGGATCTTCAGGAATCGATAAGTCATTGGAAGTTCAGGATATCCTTTCCGTTGAAATCCTCTCATGGCGGCCCAACACTTTAATCTTGTCGGTAGGGATTACAAAAGTTACTTCCTCATATACATATGAGTTCATCTCAATCCTCCGACCTTGAATATATAAAGTTGAATTTACGTGAGCTTCCACAAAAACGAACAGCTTCACGATTTTCAGGTCTTCCATCCACTTGATCCTCTTTAGGTTGGTCTGTAGATAAGCAAACCGGTGGGCGGCTATATAGTAGATTCTTGAAGCACCCGTCCATCTTCGTTCTATGTATAAAGGTGATGGATTATAAATCTTCTCCAGGATGTTCATCATCCCAATCCTTTGTTATAAAGCGGAGAATGCATTGCAGTCATAAACATGACTCGAAATACCAAAAACTTGTTCCACACTTTGTAATTCTGCAAGACAGCATTGAAGGTAAGGAAATGTTTGGACATCAACAATTTCTTTACTTCATTTTATTGAGATTTTATAAAAGCAATTCCGTTATTGGTCGGCTCTGATACCAACTGTAACGTGTCCACTTAGTATCATCCAGGACACGTCTTAGTAGTCCATCGGAAAGGATGTCTAGAAAGCTCTGCCCGGCACTCCCATGGAATGTTATGGGATTTGCGATCTAGGTCTTCCTGCGTCAGCCACGTAGCGGAAGTATCCTTGCCGCTCCCACTTAGGATCGACTGGAATTAGGGTTTTCCTGATTGGTCATTACCTAACAGCAACTAGCGTCAGACTCGAGCGAACTACTTTACGTACAAACGCCAGGTCCGAAGCGGATTCACGCTGCACTTGGTTCAAGGAGAATGGGAAACGAGAGGGATGCAAAGCTCAACCTCTTTGCCATAAGGCATAGTCCCATTCCGTTCCCCTAAAACAACATAAATCGGTTAAGACATCACTCTAGGTCAACGCTTTTGTTGTTCGTGTCCTTTGACGATCATCCCGTTGTTCTTTGAGAAAAGTTCCCGGCTAACCGAGACCACCCAACCGTAGGACGGACCCATGGCCCATCATCCGCACTTTCCTCAGTTTGTTTTAGTTATGTAATTATCTAACACATTAATTTGGTCATGTAACAATCAGCTTCTTTAATTAAACCGTTAAGCACTAGTTTCTTCACGTAATCTTATCACATGACATATAATATCAAACAAGTTCTTTATTAGTGTAAAATCATTTTTATCTTTGAAATAGAAGGAGTTCTGCCCGTAGGCTTGTCCATAATCCGCTCGAAGGCCATCCAGTAATCCACAGGGATCACTATTCCAAGCTTCTGCCCGTAGACTAGTATGCGGGCCTTGAGATCCAATCCCAAGTCACGTTAGCCTCTTGTGCAGGACCCGGAAGGTGAGGGATTTACGGCCAGAGCCCTCCCTGGCACCCAAGCATCCTCCTGCTCCAAGTAGAGCTCAATGGAGAGGCCTCTCGCGGCGGGTTCGGTCCACGTTCCCGGCGCAGTCAACAACCCCCTTGGTTAGGGTTAGGCAGGCAATCGGGTGTAACTGAAGCTGCCTCTCCCTTTAGGCCTTGAACCTGAAGTATAGATATTCATTTAACTTGTAATTTATAAATCAAACAGTGCTCTAAAATCTCTAGCAAGCACAAACACTTTCATTAATCGATCTTGTTGTTGGCAAACTGCTAAGGAATGATTCTTTCCTTTCAAATGCATCAGCACTCATTCCATGGTGTCTTGCAACTTGGCAAGATCCCTTATATTCTAGGTTAGGGCGTATCCTATTAACCCAACTTTGTCGACCCTAAAGTTCATTGGGTACTTTAGTTTCCGGTTTTTAATTTTCCTTATTTAGAAGGATATCAAGGAATACATCCATTTTCAAGATAACTTGCGTAAGGATCCGCCATCCTTGTTAAGGGTACTTAACCTTCTTTTTTTTTCTTCTGAATCAATCACAAGACTATATGACTTCATACTTGCTGCTCAAGTCCTGCATCCTAATATATGATGAAACAATCCATTTTAGTTTCTTTAAGCTGACGTTTGTCGGACCTAGGGTCTCTTTTTAAGAACCTCAGGGACAAACCCTAGTTCTTTTACATTTACTAATTTATTGCCCCTACAATCAGGGAAGGTAGTCAAGTGTTTAAGGTATAAACGTTTCCTGGTTTTTAAATTATTCCCAAGACATATTTCGCAGCATAGGTATTTCTAGATTTACATTAATTCGATTAACTTTTATTAAGATCACCTCGGTACGATTTGTTATCCTTGTGACGATTGATTTTTCAGTCCTAAACTTTTTTCAATTAAACTTCCTTTTTCCTTGCGAATGAACTCAAGCCAAATATCAATCTTTTCCTTGCTAAGATATGCAGTTAGCAATGATAACTTCCTAGAGTTCAAGCAACGTAAGAAACCTTTCATGAATTTTCATCTTCTATGATGATTCGTTGTAAAAAAAAGAATAGGGTTTAATAGTGCAAGATGCAGTTTTTATACCTTCAAGATTTAACCGAAATATACTACTATAGTAGGTAGATAATCTCGCTCGTAATTCGTTTCAAAGCATGATGCTATTTGAAGGAAACTATGTCTATTATATTATCATTTTTGCATGTTCAATTAAACTAAACTCCTTTATCGTAAATAACTAGGACAAAATATATCTTATCCCAAACAATTCATCTTACATGATTAAATTAAAACCGATATAAAACCAAGAAGGAAAAACCTGTTTTTGGGGTGAGATATCCACATGGATACCGGGAGATGACCCTCCCGCAGCTACTCCTCGGACTTTCTTAGGCGGCATCGCAGTTGTAACCCTTCGAACGTGAAGGCAGCTTTTACTCTCTTTTTCGGATTTCCACCGTCTCTCTTTCGAGGCAAGGAGCCGCTTAAGGAATTGGCCACGAGAAGGGTAATAAGACTTTTAAGGTCTTAGCTTCTTGGGAGAGGGAAAGGTTTATAAAGCCTAAGAAGAAAAAAAGGTCTATAGGGTATAATCGTGGTGAAAAGGGTGTGTGTGAGTGTGGATTCACAAACATATATGAAGGGCCTTGGGAGATCTTTGGGCTTGGGCAAAAGGTATAGGAAGGTTTTTCTCTTTTCTTGCACTTCCTCTACCTTTTTCCTTCTCCTTCCCTTCTTCTACTACTCTTCCTCCTTTACTCTTCTCTTTCTCTCCTTCTTACTCTTCTACCTCCTTCTATTCTCTCTCTCTTACCTTCTTTATCTTCTCCCACCCTATTCCTTGTTTCACCTCACAGTGAAAACATCCTGGGGAAAAACAGTCCGTCGGGGTCCATGGTGGCGGTTTGAATTGGGGCCCAGCGGGGGTCCATGACGTCTCGAAATGGGGGAAAAAGTTGTCCAGGGTCAAAGGCCCCTATGTGGCCTACGTTGAGTTAACAGGGGGGGGAACTAGGTGGTGGAGCAGCCCGCAGAAATGCCGCTGCAGTCTAACTTAAGGGGGGGAAGAAGGACATGTGGACTGGGTGGCGGAGCATGGCAGTTGGCTGTTCGCTGATGCAGATAGTCCATCGGGGGGGGGGAACCCGTGCGAAGGCTACAGGGAGGTTGCGACACTGGAGACCTAGCAAGGAAAAAAAATGGTGTGTGGGCGAGGCCTCAGGATGTTAATGGCTGCCTACAATGAGCGGAAGGCACCGAGGATGGAGGTAGGAACCCCCATTGCAACGGGGGGAAGGATCATTATATAGTTGGGGGGGGAAGGGGATTGCTTTCCTCATACTCTTGACGTGTGGCACAAGTATACAGGCTTGCAGTCGTGTCCTCTTGCATGGATGGCCAGCTCGAGATGATGACAAGGGTGAGAATGATATTGGCACTGACGATGATGATGATGATGTGGACGTCGGCTGCAGTCATCGCGAAGGTGGCGGGAGATGGCGGGTTCACCCGTCTCACGTAAGCTTTATATACTATACCATAGTATATTACTAATGTTAACCTTTACTAACATATTCTATATTTCTAACATTTTTAATTTACCCTTACTAACTTACTAACCTTACTTAATCAACTAACTCCTTCAATCTCACCCTACTAACACACCTACTCATTTTTGACTACCACTACTAGATCCGATCCTCGGAGGTGAGCGCCAATGCCAAAAGCATGTTTCCTTGGAATGTGTGAGGGCGGATTGAGAGCGAGACATTACATCCTCTCCCCCTTAGAAGAATCGAGATGTCCCCATCTCGAGATAAACTGGGGATATTGATGGTTGAGAGTGTCTTCATCTACCCAAGTGGCATCCTCTTCGGGATAATCTTTCCACTGGACGAGGCATTCTCTCAAGGTTCTGTATCTTTACTGTCTCTCCCTAACATCTAAGATCCTATCAGGCCTTAGCTCAAGGACTCCTTGGCTAGGCATTACAATTTGTTGGTCATCAAGTACATGGTTAGGGTTGGGTACATATTTTTTCAATAGGCTGATATGGAATAGATTGCAAACCTTTAGGTTCTCAGGGAGTTGCAATCTATAAGCATTGGGTCCTAGGCTTTTGAGGATTTTGTACGGCCCACAATACCTTGGAATTAGCTTCTTGCAATCTCCTAGGGATAGAGAACTCTTTTTAGGGCGTACGCGAATAAAGACCATGTCTCCTTCTTCGCAGACTCTTTCTTGACGCTTCAAATCCGCGTATGCCTTCTGTCTATCCTTAGCCGCCTGTATGTCTTGTCTTATTGACTTTATTTGATCATCCATGTCTTCCAACATCTGTCTTGATGCTTCAACCCTTAGGGTTGGATCATAAAAGTTTAGGGGACTTCGACAATCATGACCATACAATGCTTGGAAAGGAGTCATCTGAATGCTCTGCTAGTAAGAAGCATTGCATGCAAATTCAATCAATGGCAAGTATTGAATCCACCTCTTCGGCTCTCAACAGCAGTATGCCCTAAGCATATCCTCGATGACTTGATTTACACGCTCTGTTTGGCCATCCGTTTGGGGATGGTAGGCAGTCCTAAAACAGAGTTGAGTCCCAATAGCTTCAAAGATAGCTCTCCAGAAGTGTGATGTGAAGAGAGAATCTCGATCACTAATGATTCTTCTAGGTAAACCATGTAGTTTGAATATTTCTTTGATAAACAATCTTGCAATGTCGAAGGCTTTATAGTTTGTCTTTACTAGAATCAGGTGTGCAACCTTGGTAAGCATGTCAACCACAACCATGATGGAGTTGTATCCTCCCTAGACTTGGGGTAAGCCTACCACAAAATCCATACTGATGAATTCCCATTTCATTTGGGGAATGTCAAGCGGTTGCAGTTTCCCTGGCATCATGACATGTTCGGCTTTGATACGTTGGCAAGACAAACACTCAGTGACATATTTGAGAATGTCACCTTTGAGCCTCTCCCAATGGTAGCTCTTCCTAACTGCGTTAAGAGTCTTAGCATAGCCAGGATGTCCTGCGAAAGGGGAATCATGAGCTTCCCACATTATCTTTTGCTTAAGTGACTAGCTTGCTGGTATACACAGCCTTGTTCTGTAGTAGACAAGTCCATTATCAATGGAAAATTCCTGATACTTAGCTTGCAACTTTTGATTCTGCTCCTTGGTAGAGAATTCCTTTAGCATTGTTTGATAGGCCAAATCATGGCATGCTTCCTCTCTAGCTAACTCAAGTATAGGGTTGTTTGGCATAGATACTTTTGTAGCTAGAGATCTGGCCATTGATAGATTCTGTAAGATTAGGGAATTTAGAAATGCCTTGCGACTAAGTGCATCGGAAACTACATTCTCTTTCCCTGGTCGGTACTTGATTTCAAAGTCATATTCCTCCAATACTTCAATCCACCGCATGTTGAGCTTGTTCTGGGTAAAGATCCATTTGAGACTCTTATGATCGGTTGCTAGAGTAAACTTGTTACCCAACAGGTAGTGTCTCCAAAGCTTTAGAGCATGGATGACAGCTAGCAATTCCAGATCATGCGTAGCATAATTCTTTTCATGGCTCTTCAATTTCCTTGAAGAGTATGCTATTGGATGACCTTCCTGCATAAGTATACACCCCAAGGCAAGAATGCTAGCATCATTTACTACCTCGAACTCCTTATTGAGATCTGGAAGTTTTAAAATAGGTGCTGAAACTAAATCCGTCAGAGGTGCTGCAATGCAAGCATAGTTTTTGATGAAGACCCTATACCACCCTGTCAATCCAAGAAAGCTGCGTATTTCTTTGACAGATACTGGTGTTGGCCATTCAAGCACATCTCTGACCTTGGCTGGGTCTACTGATGTTCCTTCTGATGATACTATGAATCCCAGATATTCAATCTGACACTTGAAGAATGCACATTTCTTCATTTTTGCATATAGCTTATGTGACCTCATTGTCTCAAGGACAATCCGAAGTTGAGGTTCATGATCTTCTTCCTGTTTAGAATAGACTAAAGTGTCATCGAAGAAGACAAGCACGAAATCATCAAGATATGGCCTAAAAATATCATGCATTAATCTATTGAAGGTAGCAGGTGCATTCGTAAGCCCGAATGACATAACCAGGAACTCAAAGTGCCCATATCTTGTATTGAAGGCCGTCTTTGGGATATCTTCTTCCTTGATCCTTATCTGATAGTAACCTGACCTGAGATCAATCTTGGAAAATATATTTGCACCCTGAAGATGATCAAGAAGCTCATCTATTCTAGGAATAGGATACTTGTTCTTGACTGTTGATTGATTCAACCCTCGGTAATCAATACATAGTCGAAGTGTCCCATCTTTCTTTTTCTGGAATAGTACTGGAGCTCCCCACGGTGAATTGCTAGGTCGGATGTAGCCCTGATCTAACAGTTACTTGAGTTGTTCCTTCAACTCTATTGCTTCTGGTATGGACATTCTATAAGGTCTCTTTGCAATTGGTGCAGCTCCAGGCACTAACCTAATCTCATGATCCACTTCTCTTTGACGCAGAAGTTTAGTCAACTCTTTAGGGAATACGTCCATGTATTCCTTTAGCCAAGAAGGCCCTTCATGAGACTCTTGCTTTTGATCTAACTTGTTGAGTTTGATCAAGTAAACAGGTAATCCTTTTCTGACTCCTTTTATGATCCGAGATACTTTGGCCAATTGGATTCTTGGCACTCCAGCCTCACCTTGAGTTATGACAAATTCCCTTTCAGAGTTTCGAAAGGAAACTTGGCCCTTTCCACAGTGAATGTGGGCGTCGTTGGGCCTAAGCCAATCCATTCCGAGTAGACACTCACGGATACCTAAATTCATGACTCTGAATTTAACCGAAGTCTTCTTTCCTCCCAGAAAGAATTCCACCTTAGCAGTTTGCCTGGTACAAGTTACCTCACGACCATTTGCCAATTCCACAAGCAGGGTAGGTACTTCTACTGTGGCTATTCCTAATCTTTTTGCACATGCTGGTGAGATAAAGGAATGTGTACTGCCACAATCAATCAAGGTTTTGAAACCTTTACCTTGATAGTCCGACGGTGTCTGAATCACCGAGAACTAGCGATTCGGCCCTTTCTTGTGTAAAGCGGCATGGACTGTCGCTCTTTCGAATTCTGCTTCCATGGTCGGATCTTCCTCTTCTTCTTCTTCGCATCTTTGCCTATTGGCAATGCAGGCGGTTCTTCCTCTTCCTCGGGTAGCGGCTCCTTGACCACGGCCTGCTCCTTGGAAAGGCACTTGGCGATGTCCTCCGCCGAGCTTGGGACATTGCCTATTGAAGTGACCAGGTTCGTTGCAGTGGAAACAACGGAGGTCTCGGCCATTACCTTGAGTAGGAACAAAGTTGTTGACGTTATTCGTCCTTGCTTTCTTTCTTTGTCCCTGATTATGACCTTGGACTATCTTCATTTGAGGTCTGAATGCTCCTCTGTTCGGGTCACTATAAGACCAAGTTTTGTTACCCCTTGGTCTAGCTTGCACCTCCTGAATTATAGGCGCCGCTCGAATGAGTGCATCCTGAAGATCTGATGGACGCATAGATTCGAGACGGGTATTTACTGGTGGATTTAAGCCCGCACAAAATTCGGACACCTAGTGTGTCATGTCCATCTGTGGTGCATACTTTAAAAGTGAGACGAATTTAGAGTAGTATGCGTCAAGAGTGAGTCCTAGCTGTTTTAGCTCGTAGAACTCGTTCATTTTGTGCGTGCGATATGTAGGTGGTAAGTATCTTCCCTGCACGGCTTTCTTCAGCTTCTCCCAGGTAACGGATCCCTCTGCGATCCCTTGATCCCTACATCATTGCTTCCACCAAAGTCTAGCTTCGCCGGTGAGCTTTAACTTGGCGAGCATAGCCTGATTGGCAGGTGCAGTACCGGCTGCTTCGAAGTAATCCTCCATGGATTCAATCCAAATTTCAGCATCAGCCTGGACGAATCTGCCTCTCCCGTTAAACTCGGGTGGCTATATCTGCTTGAGGAGGAACTTCTTCTCCTGGATCACAGCAGTACTTGGTGTAGGAGGCGAATTTGGAACCTGTACCTGGGGTTGTGGCTGAATAAAGGTTTTCTTAACGTTATTATACGATAATCGACGTTAGCTTATATTACATCTTTAATTCAGCTATCTCGCAAACAATGTAGCTACTTAACTTTTTATCAACTCTTATACACAGCCAGATATTGATAAAAAGAAGTCTTTATTTGTATTTACATGGGCATAGCCCTTTCGAATACAACGTTCCCTGTGATGATAAGTCAATTGTTACATTCAGTTTGGGGAGAACAATGTTGTATTACATTTGTCTACAGGAACTAAGTAATAGTAGGGTTTTGGGTCATGGATCTTCAGGAATCGATAAGTCATTGGAAGTTCAGGATATCCTTTCCGTTGAAATCCTCTCATGGCGGCCCAACACTTTAATCTTGTCGGTAGGGATTACAAAAGTTACTTCCTCATATACATATGAGTTCATCTCAATCCTCCGACCTTGAATATGTAAAGTCGAATTTACGTGAGCTTCCACAAAAACGAACAGCTTCACGATTTTCAGGTCTTCCATCCACTTGATCCTCTTTAGGTTGGTCTGTAGATAAGCAAACCGGTGGGCGGCTATATAGTAGATTCCTGAAGCACCCGTCCATCTTCGTTCTATGTATAAAGGTGATGGATTATAAATCTGCTCCAGGATGTTCATCATCCCAATTCTTTGTCTATAAAGCGGAGAATGCATTGCAGTCATAAACATGACTCGAAATACCAAAAACTTGTTCCACGCTTCGTAATTCTGCAAGACAGCATTGAAGGTAAGGAAATGTTTGGACATCAACAATTTCTTTACTTCATTTTATTGAGATTTTATAAAAGCAATTCCGTTATTGGTCGACTCTGATACCAACTGTAATGTGTCCACTTAGTATCATCCAGGACACGTCTTAGCAGTCCATCGGAAAGGATGTCTAGAAAGCTCTGCCCGGCACTCCCATGGAATGTTATGGGATTTGCGATCTAGGTCTTCCCGCGTCCGCCACGTAGCGGAAGTATCATGGCCGCTCCCACTTAGGATCGACCGAAATTAGGGTTTTCCTGATTGGTCATTACCTAACAGCAACTAGCGTCAGACTCGAGCGAAGTACTTTACGTAGAAACGCCAGGTCCAAAGCGGATTCACGCTGCACTTGGTTCAAGGAGAATGGGAAACGAGAGGGATGCAAAGCTCAACCTCTCTGCCATAAGGCATAGTCCCATTCTGTTCCCCTAAAACAGCATAAATCGGTTAAGACATCACTCTAGGTCAATGCTTTTGTTGTTCATGTCCTTTGACAATCATCCCGTTGTTCTTTGAGAAAAGTTCCTGGCTAATCGGGACCACCCAACCGTAGGACGAACCCATGGCCCATCCTCCGCACTTTCCTCAGTTTGTTTTAGTTATGTAATTATCTAACACATTAATTTGGACATGTAACAACCAGCTTCTTTAATTAAACCGTTAAGCACTAGTTCCTTCACGTAATCTTATCACGTGACATAGAAAAACAATATCAAACAAGTTCTTTATTAACGTAACATCATTTTTATCTTTGAAATAGAAGGAGTTCTTCCCGTAGGCTTGTCCATAATCCGCCCGAAGGCCATCCAGTAATCCACATGGATCACTATTCCAAGCTTCTGCCCGTAGACTAGTATGCGGGCCTCGAGATCCAATCCCGAGTCACGTTAGCCTCTTGTGCAGGACCCGGAAGGCGAGGGATTTACGGCCAGAGCCCCCCTGGCACCCAAGCGTCCTCCTGCTCTCCAAGTAGAGCTCAATGGAGAGATCTCTCGCGGCGGGTTCGGTCCTCTTCCCAGCGCGGTCAACAACCCCCTTGGTTAGGGTCAGGCAGGCAGTCGGGGGTAACTGAAGCTGCCTCTCCCTTCAGGCCTTGAACCTGAAGTATAGATATTCATTTAACTTGTAATTCATAAATCAAACAGTGCTCTAAAATCTCTAGCAAGCACAAACACTTTCATTAACCGATCTTGTTGTTGGCGAACTGCTAAGGAATGATTCTTTCCTTTCGAATGCATCAGCACTCGTTCCAGGGTGTCTTGCAACTTGGCAAGATCCCTTATATTCTGGGTTAGGGCGTACCCTATTAACCCAACTTGGTCGACCCTTAAGGTTCATTGGGTACTTTAGTTTCCGGTTTTTAATTTTTCTTATTTAGAAGGATATCAAGGAATACATCCATTTTCAAGATAACTTGCGTAAGGATCCGCCATCCTTGTTAAGGGTACTTAACCTTCTTCTTTTTTCTTCTGAATCAATCACAAGACTATATGACTTCATACTTGCTGCACAAGTCCTGCATTGTAATATACGATGAAACAATCCGTTTTAGTTTCTTTAAGCTGATGTTTGTCAGACCTAGGGTCTCTTTTTAAGAACCTCAGGGACAAACCCTAGTTCTTTTACATTTACGAATTGATTGCCCCTACAATCAGGGAAGGTAGTCAAGTGTTTAAGGTATAAACGTTTCCTGGTTTTTAAATTATTCCCAAGACATATTTCGCAGCATAGGCGGCATCGCAGTTGTAACCCTTTGAACGTGAAGGCAGCTTTTACTCTCTTTTTCGGATTTCCACCGTCTCTCTTTCGGGCAAGGAGCCGCTTAAGGAATTGTCCACGAGAAGGGTAATAAGACTTTTAAGGTCTTAGCTTCTTCGGAGAGGGAAAGGTTTATAAAGCCTAAGAAGAAAAAAAGGTCTATAGGGTATAATCGTGGTGAAAAGGGTGTGTGTGAGTGTTGATTCACAAACATATATGAAGGGCCTTGGGAGATCTTTGGGCTTGGGCAAAAGGTATAGGAAGGTTTTTCTCTTTTCTTGCACTTCCTCTACCTTTTTCCTTCTCCTTCCCTTCTTCTACTACTCTTCCTCCTTTACTCTTCTCTTTCCCTCCTTCTTACTCTTCTACCTCCTTCTATTTGCTCTCTCTTACCTTCTTTATCTTCTCCCACCCTATTCCTTCTTTCACCTCACGGTTAAAACATCCTGGGGAAAAACAGTCCGTCGGGTCCATGGTGGCGATTTGAATTGGGGCCCGGCAGGGGTCCATGACATCTCGAAATGGGAGAAAACGTTGACCAGGGTCAAAGGCCCCTATGTGGCCTACGTTGAGTTAACGGGGGGGGGGGGGGGGGGGGAACTGGGTGGCGGAGCAGGAAGAAATGCCACTGCAATCTAACTGAAGGGGGGGAAGAAGGACATGTGAACTGGGTGGCGGAGCATGTCGGTCGGCTGCCACTGATGCAGATAGTCCATCGGGGGGGGGGAACCCGTACGAAGGCTATAGGGAGGTGGCGACACTAGAGACCTAGCAAGGAAAAAAAATGGTGTGCGGGCGAGGCCTCAGGATGTTAATGGCTGCCTACAACGAGCGGAAGGCACTGACAATGGAGGTAGGAACCCCCATTGCAACGGGGGGAAGGATTATTATATAGTTGGGGGGGGAAGGGGGTTGCTTTCCTCATGCTCCTGACGTGTGGCACAAGTATACAGGCTTGCAATCGTGTCCTCTCGCATGGACGGCCAGCTCGAGATGATGACGAGGGTGAGAATGATATTGGCACTAACGATGATGATGATGATATGGACGTCGGCTTCAGTCGTCGCGGAGGTGGAGAGAGATGGCGGGTTCACCCGTCTCAGGTAAGCTTTATATACTATACCATAGTATATTACTAATGTTAACCTTTATCAACATATTCTATATTTCTAACATTTTTAATTTACCCTTACTAACTTACTAACCTTACTTAATCAACTAACTCCTTCGATCTCACCCTACTAACACACCTACTCATTTTTGACTACCACTACTAGATCCGATCCTCGGAGGTGAGCGCCAATGTCAAAAGCGTGTTTCCTTGGAATGTGTGAGGGCGGAATGAGAGCGAGACATTACAGTTTCCTAGATTGCAAAACGTTCCCAAGTTAAATATTCATCAAATAGAATTCTTACAAAAGACAATAGAAGATTTATAGAAGCTCTACAGAACACTATACAAAAAATCAATACAAGGTATAAAAACCCATTCTCAAACCAAAACCAACTCAAACCATAAAAAACCATCCAAGTGCACTCTTAATCATTCCTCAAACTATTCATCTACAATTATAACCTCTCAATTAGAAAGAAAACATATCAATGTGGAAGGAAAATAGACCCATCAAAACCAAACATATAATACAAAACCAATCAAAATGTCTTAACTCAACTAAAAACTATCAAAAGTTTCTCAATCATTATCAAACCATCCTAGAACACTTCCAAAACATCTAAATCAATTAATAAACCACAAAATCAAATAGAAAATGCCAAAAAATAAAAAAATAAGTAAAAGTAATTCATTTAAGCACTCAACATATCTCCACACTCAATTATAGAGCATCATCACAACCTTAGAAAAAGAGAATAAAAGCTCTAAAAATAACCACATCACCAACTCGAGCTCAAAAAAATCCATGGCCCAAACATGTCTTCTAAAGATAAACCTAGATCTAACAATATATATCAAAGAAAAACCATAAAACCACTATGAACCATTTCAATAATAATTAAACAAATAAACTCAAACCATTAAAAGATATAAGATTTTTGTCTACATTTTAGCACATTCTTTTAAAAGATATTTAACTTCAAGCACCATCCACCTTTGATCATCTTTAGCTTCAACTTCATCTCCATATGACAAGGATAAAACACACATAGATATCACAAAACATAGAATTCACACATACACAACAATGATGTAGTCTGAATATACGCAACAATGATGTTTTGTGATGTAGTTCTTTTATGCTCCTTCTTAGGTCTTCTTTGCGCCTTGTGTCATTCTGAGGGTTAACATTACCCCCTCTTACCTGAGTGCTAATCCCATGGCACTAGATGGTGTGGGTTGGAAAGTTGAGAGTGGTCTGGAAAATGGTACTTGGGCCTTTTAGGAAATTGGTCATGTAGGATAAGCTTTTGATAGATGATTAAAGATTACTGGTGCTAAGGACATGTTGATTGATAAAGAGGACCTTTGGAGTTGTTGGATAGCTACATAGTTGCAAAATATATCTATAAAGGAAGAATAGGTGCACTACATATGGGATGTGTCTAGCTTACCATGTAATGCATGGTGCAACTGGTGATGAAACTAGTAGATGGGTCGGAACCACACGTAAAGCTTGATGTGTTGTTCCACACTTGAGGACCTAGTTTCTAGAAGGGAAAGATGTCGTGCATGACTTAGGGAGACATGTCTATCATAATGTCTTGCCCTTGATGTGCCCTAAGTATGTGAAGTGGAGAGGGACTAAGGATCTAATGGTTCCTAGATGCAATGTTCGTGGCACTCATATATCACAAATTTAAAAAATACATTTTTTCTTTTTCTCTATCTCTCCCATTTCTTCTTTCTTTATTATTTTTCCTTTCTTTCTTTCTTTCTTTCTCCTTTTTGTAAAAATAATTAATAAAAATAAATTACAAAAGATGATGCTAAGTTGCATCTTGTTTTATTGTAGAGGCAAAACTAGGTGGAGGTTTTAGTGACCTACTTAGGAAGGACTGACTTAGCATACAACTTTTCAAGTTAACCTTCACATTTAGAGGTGTAGTAGACAAAAGTGGGTGACTATATCTTGTGAATCAACTATTGCTCATGTCCTCTCGGAGGTTCATACAAAAAGCTCGCAATAATGTAGCTTTGATCATGAACCTAGTCATAGCACAGCTCTCTCTGTGCCCATATTTATATTAAAAAAGAGGGGTGGTAGTTGCTCTTCTCTACTATGCTAGCTTTTACTTAAGAAGTATCCTTAGGAGACGGAGATATTTACAAGTAGTGATAAATGCCAGATCTGGACATCAAGAAAATTCCTGGAGGAAGTATGCAATAGATGGATGAATATATTTTTCTATGAAGATTATGCACTCCTAAGGGGTCATAGCATTAACATTGTAGATTCGAGGGTACCATACCTTCCATGCACCTCTAGATCTAAATCTATTCGGTGTCTTCTTGGGTAGGTCATGTACGTTGGATTATCCCTTTCATATGGTAAAGTATTGCAGAAGCCCATCCATGCATCCATACTACCGTCCCATATATTTCTTCTCCATTTTGGCTACAATTCATATCCCTTTACTGTTCTAGGCTCCTCCATGACTTTGTCCTCCCAATATCTGGCAGGTTTCCTCTACCACAACACTGGGTGTCTTGCTCTTTCCTCTAGACACCTTTTTCCCATCTGCATTGAGAGCTTGATCACCTCCTTTGTCACCCTTGGTGATAGCACTCAATCAAGTGATCGAGGGTAGGAGAAGGTGAAATCGAAAGGATTGCAGCAACTTTCATACTACTCCCATAGAGACAATTCTCATGCCCTATTGACTAGTAAGCATTCTTCACATTGAGGGATCGGGGCTTCAAGTAGCAGTGTGGCTAAGGTTTGGCAATAAGCCTCCTCTATGATAGCTTTCCAGCCTCCCTTCTTCTATGCCTCACTTCCATAGTCCACTCTGGGATAGCAGTCTTTTCCATGCACTTCTGCTTGTGATTCAGGTTGTGGAGGTGGACTTGGCACATTAGGCTACTCTTCCTCATAATTTTGTTACTCAAAATCATGCCCTTCTTCTAGATCTTTCTCTACAAGCTTATGAGTGGGGGATTGTGCTTGTTTCTCTTGTTGTTAAAAACCTAGAAAGTTGAGCTCTTGTTTGGACAACCCTGCCTTGGCCAAATATTCCCTTTGCTCTATTATGCTTAGGATGGTGCTAGCTCTAGGTGTCTTTTCATGGAGCCTGTATCTCACCACTCTCCTTGTGATATACCTAATTTTCTTTCAAGCCCTTCTAATTGTCTCTTCTACTTTAGCATGAGTGACATGCGGCACTTTGTTCAAGAAGGCCAACATCCCAATCTCTAGCGTCTCCACTTTTCCCTCAACAATTATGGGCTCACTTTTTTATAATGCATGGTGCTCTACTAAATCTTTGATTTGAGCCTCATTCCTTTCTACCCATCCTTTTTCTCTCTCTTTCATCTGTTCAAGGCTTTAGTTCTCTTCTCATGAGAGGGTAGTTACCGTCTGCTCTTGCTTCCTCCATATTGCAAGCATCCTTTATTTGTCTTGGCCCTGGCATTCCACATGCTCCCTTAGGATGATCTGCTCATGGAGTGCTCCTGGAGTTGATTATGGAGCTCCCACATCTTCTATATAGCCTCTTCATATTTTTGCATCTTTTTAGCACTCAACTCTTGTCTCAACTCCTCTCTCTACCTCTTCAAGTCGTTGTTTTCTAACTCCAGATGTTCATTTCCTTGGAGCTTAAGGCACACAATTATTCCAAAGCCATGTGGCTTTCCCCTTTCTCTTTGTGTAGATCCTTTAGATTTTCTTCACCCTGTCTTGTTTTCAAGACCTCTTTTAGAACTATCACCTCCCTAGTGTATATCATGATTTGTTGTGTTTTTGTTCTAGCCAAAAGGCTAAAAAAGTCTCACTTTTGCCTTCTAGCTCAGCAAGTGTAGCTTTTATTTCCTCATTCATCCTCTCACATTGGCTCTGGAGCATCGGTACCAAAGTGGTGGATACCTCAAGTTATGGCACCTTTAAACCCTAGTGGGACTTCACATTTGCTGGCCTCTTGGCTCCCACCATTGGGGCCCCTTGTAATGCCATTGGTGCCAACTCTCAGAGTTTTCCCAATAGATATTGTGATTATTTATCATTATAGTTTTGTATTTCTTTTGTGCACAGCCCTCAATCATGATACAAACAAGATCCAAATAAATTTTTGTTCCATACAAATTTCATTTCAACTGTCAAACATAAAAAAAAGAGATTCTTAGTTATTGATGGTACATGTAATACATCATGCAGACTCTTTGTCTTGCCATCATATATCATCAGCGGAACAACTCCTGTTTGATGAATGTCATGTTGGGTGTCATCCCCAGTACAAACATAACCACGTGAACTTGTAACCAACTCATCAAACCACTCTCCATGGGGTGTCATATGGTTAGAAGCCCCAGAGTCAATGTACCATCTCTCATCTCTGTTCTGCCTAGGTGCATTCTTGGGCACATGTTGCATGGCAAACAATCTATCACTCTGATCATCATGAGCACTGCTAGATGATGCATAATTTCCATAATGTCTTCCTTTAGCTTTCGTATATGTCTATTTCTTACGACAATCCTTGGCAATGTTCCCATATCTTCCGTAGTAATGACAATCTTTATCCATGTTGGATTGATCATTTAACTATCATGATCCACCATCTCTGCCACGAGGTGATCTCCCCCTACCTCTTAAGCCGCTAGACCCATGCTAGCCCTGTGTTTTTGTGCCATGCCAATTACTTTCATGCTGCTGTCCATAGGTGTTTCGAGTGTCTCCTCGGCCCCTTGAAATGAACCATGACCTCTACCGCCTCTGCCACACTTGCTAGAATAAAGGACAGTGTCTCTACTTTGAGACGTACTAGAATGTGTGTTCAATCCAAGCTTTACTTCCTCATGCAACAGCAAAGCAAGCAACTCATCCCAATCAGGGGGTTTAGATCTAACAAAAATAGATGTATCAAATGCTTTATATTCCTTGTTAAGTCCATTCAGAGTTATATTAATCATATCATCCTAAGATACCTGTGATCCAACAGTGGCAAGCTGATCCGCTATGGTCTTAATCTATGTCGTGTAGGCATGGATGCTTCTAACATTCCTAGACATGTTGTTGAATTGTTGTTTCAGCTGAATAATTTGTGCATGTGTTACATTTCCATAGTTCTTCATGAGTATGTCCCAAGCATCCTTTGGGGAATCAGATCCAATGATCTGTATTGCCATAGCATAAGATATACATAAGGAGAACCAATGTAGCACTTTGCATGCTCTCTCTTTCCACTATCTATGAGCTCTTCTTTAATCATGTGTCGACTGTTCAGGCAATTCAGGTTCAGTTTCACCACCAGTGCATAGATCGAATATCCTCTGCCAACCAAAAAGTTCTTCATTCTGAATTTCCACAAGGAAAAATTCTTGTTATCCAACTTCTCACCCCTATGCATTTTCCATGTTGCAATAGACAATGTCAATGCTTGACTACCTCCAAGCCAACAAGTGTCACTAAGCAACTACAATCCTTGACTATTTATGATAGTTTTTTGCAACAAATTCCCTATTAAAACCAAGGTATTTCAGCCCATCAACATCTCAAAATCATCCACCAACATGTGGCATAACCCGTAGGTACATCCGTCAATATATAGACCATGTAGTTTCTGTATACTTTGTATCATGCAACCTTACTGTTAGAGTACATACATGCAGTCTGAAATCTGTAAACTATCACTGACTAGAAGCTAATTCAAAGCTAAATCTGAGATGTATACATGTCATATGTTGAGATGACAAGCTCAACACATGCGAACATTGATGATGGACCGCCTGGTTAGATGGGTCCACACGTCTACACTTAGGACGTTGGTGGTCATTATGACTCTCACATGGCCACTGACTCATTACTTATTATATTCAGGTTGTTACACCTATTTACAGCTGGCATAGTTATAGCACCAGTCGACTAGTGTAGTTGATTATGCATTGTTTGACTTAGTAGGCCACTTTCCTTTATGTTGTATCTTATCTATACTTTGTGTACATTGTAAAGTGTGTGGAAGAAGAAGAAGAAATCAGCAAGAAAACGTTTTGGCCTCCATCTCTCTTCTTGTCTCTTGAGTGAGCTTCTCCTTGTGTATTCTGTGGGTGTTTGGCGCAGCATCTTGAGCAAGTCCTCCCACCACGCGATTCTTGACATCATACATGCTCCAAAACCTCCAAAATATCAGCTACTATATATATGGTTTCATACATGATCATTCAAGCACATATCAGTGTATATACATCAAGTACAAGTGTCAAATATCTTGTGTGCAGGTTGTAGTCAATGAATACTCAGCAAAAAAAGTTCATCCACCTCCAAAATTTCTTCAAATCACTTCATACATTTTCTTTAGTGTGTCGGGGTCAATACATGGCCATACATACAACCATAGACAATGTATCTTCAAGAAGCCAAGTCGTAGATTGCATTTACAGTTTGTACCCAACCAAGACAATGTAATTGCATTAATTTCTAGCTCTAGACTTTATTTTTCAATAGTATTCAATGCTTGTCTTAGTCCTCTAGACATTCAGTAGACATATCCCAAGTCATACATTTGACATGAACCAAGCAATGTCATGTAATGCTTCAAGTGTAAACAATGTTTGTTGTCTACACATTCATGATAGTTTTCCAGCCAAGTAAATGCTTCCAGATCTGATTTTTTTGTCAAAAAATTTTAGCTCATAAGCATGACAACCAATGTACATATCTCCCTGAGCATACCTATGCTCTAATGAAGTCTTCCAAACATGTCCAAGAGCTCCAAACCCTTTCCAGTGTAAAGCATATGCTATATATACACTATATACAGCAGTTCAAGACTCTTTCCAGGTATGCAATTCACTATTACAGCTCAATGGAGAGCTCAATAGGCAAGCATTTGTGTCTAGATCCCATCAATGACCTTCTAAGATGGTTTTTCAAGCATTAGAGAGCTTCAATAGGCCTTCATTGTGTTCTACCCAGCCACAACAACTTGCATTGACAGCCGGTGCAAACACGCAGGTAGGGGCTGCTACAACAGCATTAGATCTTGGTTGTTCTAATGCTTGATGTGCACTCTATTGCACCCAAATCAGGCCTCCAAATGCTCCAAACAACCCATAAACAACCACTTGACCAATGGGAACCACAATGAACCAATGCATACCTTTCCAATGAACAATGGCAGTCTCTCTTCAGAGAACCTTGGATCTTCACTTTCTTTAGGTCTTCTTTACTATCTCTTGCTCTAGAGAGCCCACCTAACATAGCTCTAATACCACATTGGAAGAGAGAACAAAAGAGAACTCACTAAATCAAATTCATGATAGCTAGCAAGAGCTCGCTTTTCTCACTAGAACATTCTCTCCTTTGGTCTTTGGACTAGCTTTGGTGCCTCTTTCTTGGCTTTTTCCTTCTTCTTTGGCAACTCCTTATCCTTCTTGGGGTCGGCATTGCCATTTACGACCTTTAGAGGTTCGCCTTCCATATCAAGGTTTAGGACTTGCGTCCCCTTATCATCTTGCTTGAGGTTTACCTTTGACAAGTTTTGCCTTGTCTTTGTCAAATTCTTTATCCTCTTGACCTCTCATAATGACTCATAGGTTAGCTTGGGTGGGAGACAATTGGTTTGAACATGCTGAAAAGCATTGCCCAAGGGTAACAACATACGTTGATGACATATTAGTAGAACATGCCATTGTGGGAGGGAATCCTTCATCAACATTATGATTTCAAAATTGATGGAAAAGCTGGGACTCTAAATCCAAAAGTATACCTCCACAAATATCCGAATGGCTGATGGAAGTTTAAGGAAACATGAAGGTTATATTACCAAATTCCATGTGACTGTTGCTAATATGGAATGCATTGTGGATTTTAGGGTTGTCAAGTTTGCAAGGCGGCCAAGCTATCAAGTATTGATAGGAAGGCCGTGGATCTTGCAATCTAACTATCAAGTTGATATACTTGCTCATCATCTAATTTTTGGTAGAGATGCTAGATGTGTGATAATGGATGCATATCCTAAATCTCCTCAAAGTGAGAGAGTATCTTCGTCTTCGTAAAAATTAGATATGTTAGAGGATCTATCTCATAGTGAGACTTCATCAACAAGTGACGAATCAAAAGAGAGGTCCACTACAGAGGATATCTACTAGGTGACTCTAAATGAGCTGATAGAAACTCAAGATAGAATAAGAGATGTGAATGTGATTGAGCTAGACCTCAGTATGTTGAATGATCCATGACCAATTAAACTAGGTTCCATGCTCAGTCTAGAAGAAAGGAAGGACTACATGTCCTTGATCCAAGAATTCCATGACAATTTTTCTTAGGAGCTTAGGGGGATTACTATCATGACATATGGTTAGCTTGGATGGTATTACGACTCTGATCTTGAAAAGATAAAGGTTATTGTTACTATGAGTCCACCACGTACTCCTAAAGAAGTGCATAGCTTTCTGTCCATCAGTGGATACTATTGAAGATTTATCAATGCAATGGTGAAGAGGACATTGTGATTGACAAATCTATTGTCCTTTAACTCTTTGTTTTTTGGGAGTGACCCATGTCAACTATCCTTTGAGGATGTAAAGCAAGAACTAGAAAGCACCCAAAAGGGGTGAGGTCTTCTATATATTTTTAATAACCACAAAGCATAACATTAGCTACTATTTATTCCAAATTTGGGAGGAAATGTGGTATCATCCAATTGCATTTTCTAGCTGTAAATCAGGGATATTCAAGATTAATTATACCTACTTCGAGAAGTTGTGCCTTAGGATGTATTTGCAACAAAGAAATTCAGGCATTACATACTCTATGAAAAGGTGGTATTTTATGCGAAGGCAGAGGGGTTGAGGCTATGGATGAATAAGTTGCAGCTGTCTGACCGTCTAGCAAAATGGATGATCACCTTGCAGGAGTTTGACTATGAAATTAGAATTAAATCTATCAAAGTTGCAAGGTATCATTGAATGTCTTGTGGATTTCAGAGATCAGAAGGAAGTCTTTCTTGAAGGTAGTGACCTCGAGGGTCTATTTAAAATTGATACAGCCTCCATCCCATCCTGGTATGCTACCATAATGTACTATCTATCTTTAGGAGAGGATGGAGTTGCCTTATAAAAGCCTAAAAAGAGAAAAATTAGGCAAAAAGCTTTGCAACTTTCCTTGATTGTAGGAACACTATACTGATAAGTTGTTGATGATATTTATAGCCAATATGTCATACATGATGAGGTCCAGTTTATCTTGGAGAAGTGCTATGACTCTACTTGTGAAGGGCACTTTGCTAGATGGTTAACTGCCAAAAAATCTTTCAGAGTCAAATATTGGTAGCTATCCATTTCCACGATGATTTTACGTATGTTAAGAGATATGATACATGTTAAAGACATGACAATAGGGAGAACATGAAGTGCTCATTGATTTCTATCATGGCTATAATACCATTCAAGAAGTAGGGCATTGATTTTGTTAGATCTATACATCCTTCATCAACTACGCAGAATCATTATATCATTGTGGTGACAAACTACCTTACAAAGGTCTGAAACTCGAGCTATGATGAAGGATAATACCAAGGAGACAACTACTTTTATCATGCAGCAAATTGTCTACTATTTTGATCCACCAAAAGAGTTAGTGTCTGATTGTTGGATATGCTTTCTCAAAAAGGTCATAGAAGCCTTGAGAAAAGATCTAAAAATTAAACACAATAAAACTATCCCATATAATCCCTAAGTGAATGGACAAGTAGAGGGTACCAACAAACAATTTATCAGAATTTTATCCAAGATAGTATTTGAGGGTGTGCAATTGGGGTAAGAAACTTCATGTGGCTGTATGGGCTTATAAAATGACATTCAAGAGAGAAACATGCCATACCCCATTTAAGTTTATATATGGAGAGGAGTGTGTCTTACCCTTGAAAATCAAGTTACCCACTATGAGTTTGCTCTAAATCATTCATTAGGTGAGGCAAAAGCATTGCAAGAAAGGTTTACTTCCCTTGCACATCTTGATGAAATACAATTGCAAGCTCTATTACATCAAGAGGTAGGGAAGAAAAGGGTGAAAGCACTCCATGACCTTTGAGCTAAAAGATATAAATTCATGAAGGGTCAATTGGTGCTATATTATGATGCTCTTTGTGAGTTATTTCTTGGCAAGCTAGAACCCAAATGGGATGGCCCATATAAGATCGTGCATATAGCAAAGAATGTCTCTATAGTCCTTTTAGCGGATTTTCAAGGGATAGAGTTTAAAAATAAAGTGAACTTAAATAAGTTGAAGCCTTACTATGTGCAAAGACGGATGTTGGACTTGGTGCCTTTGTAGGTCCTTCAGGATCCAGCTTAAATTGGGTACCAAGGCATTTGGATGGGCAGAATCATTCCTTCTTGAACATTTGTATTTAGAGCAAGATTACAACCAATGTTGTGTGATTTGGTGGAGAAAAGGTTATCATATTACTAAGTAGCAAGACAGATATTTTACGTGAGATATTAAGGTCTATTTGCCACCATTGCCATAGGATTCTTATTAGCCTCCCTATTGAGTTTGGTGAGAAAGGAGGAATTGTACCTATTATACAGATTCCTCTCTCTTGGCTCGACTTTGATTATCATAAGTATGAGTAGGTTGATCAATATCATGGCCTATCAATGAAGAATGGATTTATACTTTGTATTTTGACAAAGCTTCTCAAGGGTCCCTAAGCATGTGAGTATTGGGGTGGTCACTAAAGATCCTTAGTGTAGAATTGTTATGAAAATGGAACTATATTTAGGCACCGTTTTTACTAATAGTATGGTAAAATACAAGGCCTTTATCATCGGGCTGAATGTAGCCCAACATTGTGGTATTTGCCATTTATTAGTGAAAGGGGACTCGCAACTAGTGATTAACCAATTGAATGGAACCTATAGTGTGAGGGATCCCATTCTACGGATATACCATCATGGAACCCTAGATATGTTACATATTTTTGAGACAATGACTTGACAGGGTGATTTTCTGACAATGAAATTGCTTTGCGGATTCGCTAGCCGATTATGCTTTTAATGAATATTTTTTTTAAAATTGTGGTCCTGACTTGGTCTTGAAGGGATTTTACAATTGTCTTTAGATATTAGCCCAAGACTATTATAGGGATTTCTTACTACTACATCCTATTTTGGCCACCGATGGCTAGTTTGGATTATGAGTCAGGTAGCAATTGATCACCTTCCTATTTTGTCATGGACACATAGGATCATTCAACGCCATATCATCGGACACCCCTTGCCATTTATGCAAGGGGATTGGCCAATAATTTGATGCACTTAGGGTAGGGCTTGAGCAACCCATATCCTTGGTCTAGTTTTGTGCTTTAGTAGAGTCATGTGGGGACTAAGGGTTTGTTTTTAGCAATCAATAAGCTATTGAATGGTATGGTTTTTGGTTTATTTTGTTAGGCCAAGCGGGCCATTTTTGTTGAATTTAATGCTTGATTTTCGCTAAGCCAAGAGAGATCTTATTATTATAGAAAAATGTTTTATCTCATTAGGCCAAGACGGCCATTTGATTGTCAGGTGCCAGTGCAGTTTATGGGTTTTGTTTCACTGCTGCAGTAAATAGATTCGAGGGAGCCTCTTTGTGCGCAAAAGCTTCTTCTGGCCAAGTCTAGGTGATATTATTCTTTTATGAGTTCTTTTCCTTTATACTGAATGGTTATGTGTATATGGAGATTTTTCTTTTGTGGGGGACTGGCATTCAAGGCATGAAGTCCTAAGGTTAGATTAGGTGTGTCAAAGGAGGTCCAAGCAGTTGTCTGCCTCCTCCTGCAACAAAGACATTGTTGGGCACTCTAAGAATTGTTTTAAAAGGTAGTCCTAGTGACCCTCTTTTGTTGACCTACTCTGCAACTATTTCTAGGAGTCCTTGCAAGTTGTGAGGCAAATAGAGAAGGCTACCAAATAAAAGTAAGAGAAGAAACAATGCATATATATGAAGACTATAGTATATGGAAGTGTGCAAAAAGGGGTTCTAACCCTTGAACAAAGGATAAATAAATAAAATGAAAGAAAAATCTCAAAAGTAGATGCTCATTGCCTTGCGAAGGCTTGGTAGTTTCCTGGGGATGAATCGACCTGGGAATAATGCCTTGTCTTCATGGGGGTGATATCTAGCCTGACAAAATAAATAAGGATGGTTGGAGCAAAAATAAAAGTAAGTGAAAGAAAAGAATTTAGTGTTACCTTGCAAACACTTGGTAGATTCTTGGGTACCAGACACGACCTGAGACCGATGCCCTATTCTTATTGGGCCACAATATGCTTAGCTCCCTCCTTTTTACATGCCCAAGTATCAAGTCCAAAAGTATCAAAAAGTGGCAAATTAAAATGATTTGGAAATGCAAGACTAGGCTATAGGAGTCCTCGCCCAGTGGGAGTTCCTGGTATAGTTGTCCTAGGTTATGTAGATAGGTCAAACCACCACTTAGAATGATTCCTTTGATAGTTCTTTTTAGCAGGTTTTTATTGGAGTAGCTCATTACTGACTAACTTTAGATCTCTGTTAGATTATACTTAGCCTATCCCTTGTGAATCTTCATGTCCTGATTTGGTCAGGGGGTAGGGTGAGAGCTATGTTTATGTTTTGTTGTGTATTCTTCTTTGAAGTAGCTTAATGCTCTTTATAGTTTATTTATGTGCAGATCAATTCATGAATTCGAAGGGCTAAGTCATCCTATCCCATGGTCACCAATAAGAGTCGATTTTTGAAGCTGATTTAAAGCAAAAAAATAACCTAAAAGATGTAAAAGATCAATTTTTCATGGAAAATAAAACGGTTGCAAATCAAGGAGTTGGAGTTTTCCTAAATGCATTTCAATGCCATGAATCCAACAATGCAAGTCTCCATTCATCAATTGGAGGTTTCTTGATGCAATATGATGCAATGAATGAAAATCTATGATTGGAGATGAATCCAATGCAAGTCTCATGTGATGCAATTAGAGATTTTCATTCTTGATTCATGAATGGAGACTTTAATCTCCAATTGAAAATATGATGCAAGGCATGAAAATATCTCATTTCAGTCTTTCCCTCTTCTCTTTGCACATTGTTCCCTTGTCTCAATCTATGTGAGAGAGGGATGGACTGAAGCGATAGATTTTGGGCATGTGATGATGCTGAAGTGTTATGGAGCATGAATCGAAGGTTGGGGATGCATTACTGGACATAAGAGAGCGTCAGCGACTTCTCAACTTTGAAATATGTGTAGATTCATATTAAATTAAATGCGTAAGTGCTCATTTTATCATTTTATATGATGAATCTTTTACATGTATTATAGAAAATTATCTACAATGTTTAAATATGATTTTTAGCACTTGAAAATTTATAATTATTAATTGGTTTTTGTTTTTTGAATAATTAAAATGAAAATTGGAAAAATTTGCAATGCAAAAATTGTGAGATTTTGGAGAAATTGAGAGTTTTATGTGTTTTCATGGTTCTTTTAGTGTTCACATGGGGTGATATGAAGTATAATACTGGTTCTCTATTCATGCAAGCTTTAAAAGTGTGAAAATAAAAATACCAAGAATAAATAATAAGATAAATCAAGAAAAATAGGTTTTATATGAGAAAAAATTGATTTTATGTACAAAAAATTTACAAATGTGTCCATGAGTATATGGTGGAACTAGGGCATGAGGTTTAGCCTTAGTCTATTCTCATGTTTACGTCAAAGTGTGTATTTATTTTTTCACTATGAAAAATACTCTTTACACTTACGAATGAATGCAAAACCATAAACAGTAGGAAAAAAGAATTGTGAGAAGTTAAGAATCCATTGAAATTTAATTTTATGCATATCTTGACATATAAAATTCATTCGTGTTAAGTCTTTAAAGAAGGGTACTAGCACGAATTACTTCCATCTTAGCAATGACACATTGTGTTAGGGTGAAATCATGAAAAGAATTGCTTGCATACAATCCATGCTATGTAATCTATAAGTTTACATGTTTGTGCACTTAAGGATATTCAACTTTGCATGGCATTACATATACATGGTATCAGAAAAACAAATCCTGGATGTGTTGCACTTGATTGTTACAATCTTTGACCCGTTTTGAGAGCGTAAGGAGTCACATATTGTAGAATAGTATGCATGTTTCCTTTAGGGCATGATTTGGCAAGAATCATATTATCTCATGCGACGCTCTTTTAAAAAATTTGAGAGGACTATATTGCATATGTGCTATATGTTTGTATGGCGCATATTGGGGCCAATCCCTGAGTTGTAGGAGAGCAGTAGTGGTGTCACATCGCTAAGCTTGGGGGGGTGCTTCTTGTGTATGTGATACAAGGTGCTAGTCACCAATCCGTTTGGGAACTCCAATTTCTTAGAGTTGGGAAGGGATTCGTTGGACTATATGAACATTACAAATGCATGTCTAAGTTAGATCAATACGTTTAGCCTCTAAACACTGCTCCTAGCCACAAGGCCATGGGGTGTTCTCAGGGTGTTTTGGTTAAGCATAGAGGCCTGGCTAGAGTCCTAGAGCAAGTGTCGAGCCTATTTTTGGTTTTGACATAGATCATTGGAAAAAGAAGACCAAGAAGTGAGGGGAAAATGTTAAAAATTAAGAACAAGACACACAAGAAATAAATCACATTTTCCCTCTTATAAAAGGGCATTAGACTCCCTCCTATGCAAGTTGTAAATGAAAAGGCGCATGTAGAATATCCATGAGAATAGGAAAGAAAGTGAAAATGTGTACCAAGACTGGATGGTCAGTCATGGAAATGGGTTGGGTGCCCAATGGGGAGAAGGGCATGTATAAAAGTAAAAAATGAATGGATATGCTCATTTTTGTGTGTATGCAAACTAGCTATTTTCTTATTCTTTGTCTTGCTTTCTTCTTATGCATGAGAGAGGAGTGTGAGAGAGGGAGAGTGTGTGTGAGAGAGTGAAGGACCTTGGAGAAGCTCTTCTTCTCTCTTCTTCTTCTTCTTCTTCTCGTGTGTGTGGCTATGCAGAATGGAGATTGGAGCTTGGAACTTGGAAATGGAGCGGCTATGTGAGAGCTAGCCATAGCCACTTGCTTAAAATGCTTAACTTAATAAGCGGTCCGTAGGGTATCAATGGTTGCAAGTGACAGTGATGACATTTTGATTCTGTTGTTGACACTAACAGATTCAAGTTTGAGTATTTGCACGCTCTAAATCCAGTGGTAGAGTAGGAGCTTGTTTTTGAAGTAGTGCTTGGCTTATGTAGAAAGTGAGGAAGTTGGAGGGTGTTTGATGTCCTTTGCTTGATAGTTTAGGTGTTGTGAGAGTGGATTTTACAAACCATTTTTGAAGTAGAAAAAAGCCCGAAACGCCGTTAAAGATCAAATTTTCATGGAAAATGAAACGATTGCAAATCAATGAGTTGGAATTTTCCTAAATGGAGTTCGATGCTAGGAAGCCAATGCAAGTCTCGATTCGTCGATCGAAGTCCATTTAACCCCCCATTTAATCCTCGTAAGGTTTTGTGTTATGAAGTAGCTAAATGATCCGGAAGTCGAAAAGTGCATCGCCGGTGCCAGGTTTATAGATTTTGATGTCACAAAGCTAGTTGTCTAGACGGATCTCAATTCTGAGCATATTTGCCCCTCCAAAAGTAGAAAATACACTTAGCAAAAAGTGTGAACATGCAAACGTGATCTAGTTTTTCTAAAACTTGAGTTTAAGCTTGTAGATTTGAAGGGGCATGAAGAAAAAAACGTTTTTTTTTTGGGGGAGAGGGAGGGAGGGGTACACTATTTTTTTCAGGGCCCTCTCCAATCATTAAAAAATGAATTTCTGGACCAACAACCTCATGAGGAACCCTCTTGGCTGTGAGAACACCATTTTTTTACTTGTCATTGCTCTAGAAATGATTGAATTTGATGCACTATTCAGTAAATTCTCATTCTAGTATTTCTCTCTCCTCCCTCCTCTCTCCTCTTGTGGACTGTTCTTATGAATCAATGTAAAAGAGAGGGGGATGGGTTGAGATGTATACTTTTTGTCAAAGGATAAAGTGGGAGTGGAGAGACACGTGAATCGGAGTTGGAAAAATTGTCAATGGCCGTGGAAGAGTGTTAGTAGGCCTCCAACATCGAAATATGCGCGTCATAATGAGTGATTTTATGAGAAAAATGTAGATTTTATTGTTTTATGATGGATTCTTGTTTGAAATGAATAGTAATTCTTGGATTTGACTGTCAATTATTTGTTTGATCAATTGTGTTGAAAAAATCATTAAAAATCAGTCGTATAATAATTATATGCAAAACACACAAAACTCGAGACTAGGCAGTTTATGAAAAAATATATGGTTTCTTGGGTTTATAGTATGCATTTGCTATTGCCATGAAATGGAATATGCTAAGAAAATCATTTTCTATAAGAGTAATTAGTCTACATATGAATAATTTATTGTAATTTTCTATAAATAAATAGAAAAAATGAAAGAAAAATGAAAAAAAAAAGATTTTTTGCATTGTCATAAAAATTAAAAAAATAAGATTAATGTGTGTGATTATATAATGGAACTAAAGCATGAGTTTTTACTACTTTCAGTAAAGAAAAAAACCATACTTACACCTATCAACACAAGCAAATCTTAAACAATAGGGGGAAAGGGGATTGTTGAGGGTTGAAGTACATTAAATTCTATTGTTTGATGCTACATATCATATAGAGTGTGTGGTTGTTTAAAAGCAAAAGGGACTAGTAGCACGAGGAAACTCGATGCTAGCCCTACGCAACGAAGCACTCACGTAGAAAGAAAAATCATGAAAAGAATTGTCTTTGCATTTTCAAGTTGTTGATTTTCAATGACTATTTGTTTTGAGCATGATGGTTATATTCACACTTGCATTGATGCACCTCATGGTATCGTATCATAGATGCATAGCACATGTTTGTATAAGTGATGACCCGACATTGAGAGTGTGAGGTATCCCAAGCCCTAGGGTTAGATATTCCATTCCTTGGGGTTTTTTTAGTGAGGTTTATATATATCATCTCCTGGATCATTTATCAAAAGAGTAAACTTTGTTTTGAAAGTGTTTTATGTTCACAACGTATCTTGGGACCAATCCCCAAGGTGTAGGAGAGCTGTAGTGGAGCCACGGTGATCAACCACCGAGGGGTTCTCCTTGTGTATGAGCTACGTAGTGTATAACACCAACATGTTTAGGGACTCCCTTTGAGGAGTGGGATTATTGGTTGGACTACGAAAAAACACTACAAATGCAAACTTCTTAGACGCTCCTAGCCCACGAGGTCATGTGGGGTGGTTTTAGGCGAGTGGTAGAGGCTTGGCTAGTGCCTTAGCACCAGTGTTAGGCCCGTTTTAGGTCCCGACAAGTGGTGCATTTTCCATAAGTCACTAATAATTGGAGGTTTCTGAATCTTGATCATAGGGACCAATTCATTAGTGTATGCCAAAGGGCAGTGAGATAGAGTCAAAAGACCATCAAGCCGAGATTTAGAAGCAAGAAAGAGCTAAATGACCTAGATGGCGGGCCAAAATTATTAGAAGATATTCTCCACAAAGGAGTGGTCCAGTATCCCTACAAGGGCAGGGTCTTCACACTCCTATCCCTAGTTTGACACACAGTTCGTTAGGAGAGGAGGCAATTCTAGCACCTTCCCTCGTCCAATAAGTTTGTCCACTTCAAGTGGAGTAATAGTTCTGATTGTTCAAACTCCCTTAGTGAATCTGATTGTTACCATGGTGCAACCTATTGCAATCCTAGTAGGGACACTGAACTGGCTAGCCTTAGGGTTTCCTCTATCCATTTTTAATGGGTTAGCAAAAGAAGACACATAACTTCATATAAATGGTCTCCAAAAGTTAATGTTTAATTATTGAATTCAAGATGAAGGACACTTGATGATATTCTTCAACATGACTCTAAAAGGACGAGTTGTAGTGTGGTATCATAGCCTACATGTTGGAACCATAACTACGATTGATCTATTCTTTGTAGCCTTTCAAAGAGAGGTTGCCCCTGAAAGGGGAGGTTAGTATTGGCTATGTGTCCTCAATGTTACACGCCAAGAACCTCACAAAAATGTTCGTGGATATGCCAAGAAACTGAAGGAAGTATTTGGTAAGTTACAAACCTATATTCCTATTCCAAGTGTTTCTCGGTTGTGCCATACTTTTTGAATGGGTTAAAATTTAACATTCAAGTGTAGTTGAGCAGTGTTGTTCTTGCCGACATTGATAGGGCTATTACACGAGCAAAAGAGGTAGAATCATGATTATAAATGGCTTATACGTCTAGGGCAAACTGGAATTGGAGTTTAGGATTTGAAAATACTTTAACACTCATAAATGGAGGTCAAGGGATGCCCATGACTCCTCCTAATGGGAGAGGGAGTATAATTCCAAATGTGCCCATGTTGCCAGCTCCTCCTAGTGTGACCATGCATGTGGCTAGTCAGATGTCTCCACCAAATGTTGGAAGCCAAATGATAAATCCCACCATCATTCTAGGAAATTAGCAGCCAATTCCGAATCAAGTGGTTAGGCCAATGAAACGATAGGTAGATGATCGAGACTATGAGTCAAGTGCATTGAATGTCCTTGGTAAAGTTGAGGATATGATGAAGCACTATATTGACATGATTAGTGAACAATATAGAAAAATAGCCATTGATGTCAAATTCCTTTAGAAACAGCAAAATTAAATAAGGAGTCGATGCCTTGAATAGCATATCCCCCTCAAGATTCAGTTGTAAGTGGTGTGGGGGCCAACATTTCCCTAGGAATTTTCCAAATGTTAAATGCAACATATGTGGGAAGTCTGACCATTTAGCCAGTACATGTTGAAGCAATATTAGCTCTCTCTAGCAAGGAAGTAAACAGCTAGGTCCTGTTAATCATCGAGCGCAAGGAAACAATCTCCAGCAAGATGAAGGACCGAAGCAAATAAAACAAAGAGGGAAAGCTATGGTAGAGAAGTTGCCTAGTGGCAGTGGAGTCCGCCTTATAAAGGGCATTTATGCGGAAACTCTAGTACTTCCCCTCTCCCAGAAGGTTAGTCTATTTGAGTGGGGTAGTAGTTCCACCAGTTTAGATCCCCTTAGTAAATGCAATTGTTGTCATGGCACAACCTATTGCATTTCATGCGGGGATGTCAAATCTACCAACCTTAGGATTTCCTCTACCCATTTTTAATGGGTTAGCAGAGAAAGATGTGGAGCTCCACATTAGTGAGTTCCAAAAGTTAATGTTTAATTGTTAAATTCAAGATGAGGAACATTTGATGATGTTCTTTAATATGAATCTAAAAGGAAGAGCTACATTATGGTATCACAGCCTAGAAGCCAAAAATATAACTATAATCGATCTATTATTCGCGGCCTTCCAAAGAGAGTTTGCCCCCCCGAGAGAGGTGGTCAATATTGGCTACGTGTTCTCAATGTAACATGGTAAGAACCCCATGAGAATATTCAAGTGTATGGCAACAAAATGAAGGAAGTGTTTCACAAATTGCAAACCTATATTCCCATTCTAGCTACTACTTAATTGTAGTACCTTTTACATGGGTTGGAATTTAATACCCAAGTGTAGTTGAGTAGTGTTGCTCTTGTTGAGATTTCTACTCCTATTAGACAAGCAGAGGAATTAAAGTCGCAATTGCAAGTAGCCTATGCATCTAGGGAAAACTTGAATTCAAGTGTAGGGATTTGAAATAATTTGGCATTGAGGAATGGAAGTCAAGGGACACCTATGATCAAATAAAATGGGAGAGGAAGCATAATGCAAAGTATGCCCATGCTGCTAGCTCCTTTTGATGTGACCATGCCGATATAATGTCATTCCAACTAATTAGTAACCAGCCGATCCCTAATCATTTGGTTAGACCAATTGAACGGTAAGTAGATGATCATAGCTAGTCTAGTGCATTAAATATTCTTGGCGAAGTCAAGGACATGATGAAGCATTATACTGATATGATAACAGAACAATATAGACAAATAGCCCTAGATGTTAATTTTCTAAAGAAGTAGAAAACCTTGATATGAAGCGATGCCCTGATGAAGAGAGTGGTCCATCAAGATTCAGCTCTAAGTAGTGTGGTGGTCAACACTTTCCGAGAAATTGCCCTAATGTCAAATGAGACATATGTGGGAAGTCCAACCATCTAGCTAGTACTTGTTGGAGTAAGATGAGCTCTCTTTAGCAAAAGGGAGTAAGTAGTAAGGTCCAATAAATCATCAAGCACAAGGGAGTAGCCTTCAGCAAGAAGAGGGACCAAAACAAATACTACAAAGAGGAAAAGCTACCATAGAGGAGTTTCCCAATGGTAGTGGTGTCAGCCTTATCAAAGCTATGTGTATCAATGCCCTTGAGGCTTCCAATGTGCAAGCCATTACAAGAGGATAAAAGGTTAAAGAAGGTGTGATATGGATAATGTAAAACATGTTGAGATAAGCCCTAAATAGGTTGATAAGGGGACGTGAGTCCTTAACCCTGATGTGGAAGTTGGTCCTCTAAAAGCTAATGAGATGACAAAGCTAACCCCGATAAAGAGCTGCCAAGGATAAAGGTAAAAACTAAGAAAGAGGCACCAAAGTATGTTCAATGGTCAAGAGAAAGAATGGTCTAGTGAGAGAAGAGAACCATTGCTAGTTATCATGAATTTTATTTATCAAGTTCTCTTTGTGAGGTAAAGCAGCATGATGTGAATCTCCTGCAATTGATCAAGTTATCTCCAAGAGTGCATAAGGACTTCAAAAAGATTCTTCGCACTGGGTATATCATTGAGCCCCCTCCTCCTAAAGAAATGCTTGTAGCACTAGGGTTGCTAAGACCCCTCCCTCATAGGGATATTAGGGTGCTCCATTGAGGGGAATACCTCCTAAGGATTTAAGCTCGCCATCTAGCCCTTTTCGCTCTTTCTTGCTTTTGGATCTTGACTTGTTGGTACTAGTCTATAAAAAATAAGCAATATATTTCAATGTCATTTCGTATACACTAAACAATTGGTCCCTACTATTAACCAAGATTCAAAAATGGTCACTTATTAGCGGCTACCTGTTGGGACCAAAAAATGGGCACAACATTGGCTCTAAGGCTCTAGTCGAGCCTCTATGCTCAACCAAATCACCGCACAGCATCATGGCTAGGAGTGTCTGGAGGCTATTGGCCAGTAATCTAACTTAGATACACATTTGTACTATTCATAGTTCAGCGAATTCCTTTCCAACTCTACACAAGGAATACCCCAACATGATGGTGACTAGCACCTCATAGCACAAACACATGGAGCACCCCCTAGCTTAGCACTATGACTCTGCTATGGTTTTCCTACACCACCTCAGGGATTGGCCCCAAGATGTGCCATCCAAACATATAGATGTATGCAACATAGTTCTCTTGGTTTTTTTAAAGAGCATCCTAGGAGATAATATGATCCTTACCAAATCAGGCCCCAAAGGAAATGAACATACTATCCCCTACTTTACAGCATCGAACTCCTTATGCTCTTAACGTGATTCAATGATTGTAACAATCAATTGCAATGCATCCAAGATTTGTTTTTTTGATACTATGTATATGTAATGCAATGCAAATATGAATACTCTTAAGTTCACAAACATGTAGGCTTATAGATCAAATAATGCGGATTATGCGCGCAAGCAATTTTTTTCATGATTTCATCCTAATGCGATGCATCATTACTAAGGCAACATCGAAGTAATTCGTGCTACTGCTCTTGTTTAAAGACTTAAAACGAACAAATCCTATATGTCAAGATATGCATAAAATTAGATTTCAATGAATTCTTAACTCCTCACAACCCTTTTTCCCTATCGTTTATGATTTTGCATTCATTGGTAGGCGTAAATAGTATTTTTCATGTATTTTTTGTATATAAAAAAATAAATACACACTTTAAGATAAAAATGGGGATATGCTGAGACTAAACCTCATGCCCCAGCCCCAGCATACACTCACGAACACATTTATAATTTTTCGTAATTTTTGTGTGTATAAAATTGTTTTTTTTTCTATTTTTCTTAAATTTTTTCTTCATTTATTTTATATATTTATTTGATACTTCTTGATAGAACAAATCATTTGCAAGCAGTAGCGACCATTTTCAATCATATAAAACCTAAATGCATCATAAAACTAAGAAAATGTCAAGAAGAGGACAGGAGAAAGAGAAGAAGAGGAGAGAGTGTAGAAGAGAGAAAGACTACAGGAAGAGAGAGAAAGAGAGTGATGAGGAGAGAGAAAGACAAAGAGAGAGAGAAAGAAGCTATGAAAGCTTGGAGAGAGAGGTGAAGATGAAAGGAGACTTGTATTATAATTTGATACTCGAAAATCAAGTCCCCAACACGTTATATACTACCCATTGTAGCTAGTATTTTCCCATTATTAAATCCCCCTCTCTTACATTCTATCCCCACCCGAAGGTTTTTGCCCTCAAAAAAAATTTGGGCCCTTATGATAACTGAGTAGGAGCAGATCAGAGTACTACTTTGCTACATTATTACAGGGGTATACAAATGAATGAAGAGGTATTATTACGTATGATGGGTCATTGGGGTATTTACAATACATGGGCCTTATTGGGGAATTATAAAAATGAATTTTGGCTCAAGTATCTTGAGTAAATGCAAGTTGCAGAGAGTGGACAGCAAACTGTCTACTACACGGCCCTGCTATAGTAAATCTGCCATAACTTTCTGTAGGAGACTCCGATTGGGGTGTGCCATATACCAAAATGGAGCTCTCAAAGAGTAATTTCAGCCCATGTATGATGTCCATTGCTGTCCATCATATAAAATAAAATCTTCTTTGAAATAGAGAGTTGTCTACAATCAATCTGAGAGAAAACAGGGTCATAGCTAGCTAGCTTTTGGTCAAATATGCTTCTAATAGGTATGGAAACTATTACCGTGTTTTCCGCAGCACAGAGAAGCAGAAAATGGAAAAAATGGAAATAGCAAAAAAGACACAGGATAAAAGCAGAAAAAGGTGCCTTGACCGGTAACCAGTCCTTGAAAAATTTAAATGTTCGGGCACGACCCTCAGAAAGCCTCGGTGTTGGCCCGAGACAACAAAAGAGAAAAAAGGCGTACCATTAAAATGTGGGAGCACCCCCGAATCTTTGTAAAAGAGTGCCAGGCTCGCTCCTGTGCAAAGTGTACGCATTAATTGGGAATAGGATAAATTAGAATGGTGGGAAATGGGAAAAAGGGCCTAGGCTACGGCCGGCCATGTAAAAGAGGGAAAAGGGGATGACCGCCCAAAAAGGATTTAGGGCTTTTTATATAAAGTTGAAAAGTGAATGAGAAGCTTATTCTTTGGTGTGTGGCAAAAAGAGTCTTCTTCTTCCTCTCTTCTTCTCTCCTTCTTGCTTGTGTGTGCTCTTGAGAGAGGGAGTGTGAGAATGTGAGGGAGTGAGTGTGTGTGAGAGTGAGGGATCAAGAGGGTGAAGCTCTTCACCATCTCCTCTTCTCTTCTTCTCTTCTCTTCTCTTCTCTTCTCTTGCGCGTGCGGCTATGGAGGATGGAGCTTGGAGATGGAGGAGGCTTGAGGATGCTTGAGCTAGCATCAAGAATCCTGGAGCTACCGGAGTGCAAGAGAGAGGAGGGTACTCGATCGAGCATCAAGGTAAGCTCACTACACTCGTAGGATTGATGGCGCGTCGGCTAGGTGAGAGATAGCCATTAGAGCTCGCATGGAACACTTGAAACAATAAGCAGTCCGTGGGTCTTGGCGGTTGAGCGAAAGCTCCCACAGAAACTCTTCCAAAATTGAAGCTCACCTCCAAGAAGCTTCCTCAAGTGGCAAACCTTGCCACTTAATCAAGTATTCCATGATTGAGCAAGAGCGAACCTTCTTTTCCCTTTGTCCTATGACTTGCTCGGGTATGTATTGAATGATGCATTTTTCATCTATCGGTGGTAGCTCCTCAACATAATCCATTGACGATCCAATGAAGAGCTTCAATTGACTCACATGGAAGACATTATGAATCTTCGTGGATGGGGGCAATGCCAATCGATATGCCAAGTCTCCCACTCTTTTGACAATCCGGTATGGCCCATAGAACCTGTGAGCTAACTTATTGCTGGACCCATCCTTAAGGGTGGCATATCTGGACTTGGGCACCTTCAAAAGAACCAATTCCCCTTCTTGGAACTCAATATCCCTTCTTTTTTCATCAGCATAAAGCTTCATTTTATCCTGAGCTTTCTTCAAGTTGACTTTACACTGTTGAAGTAAGGCCTGCATTCTATCCAACTCCTCCTTGCTTTGTGGGTTTATTTTATCATTGAAGACAACCGTGGGAAGGGGCACCTTATAGCCATATAATGCCTCAAAAGGTGAAACTCCAATGCTAGAGTGTGTAGAGTTATTATAGGTAAACTCAGCCAAATGCAACCATGAGTCCCAAGCATTCTGCACATAATAACAGAAATGCCTCAAGTAAGTTTCTAGCCACTTGTTAACCCTCTTTGTCTAGCCATCGGTCTGATGGTAAGTAGTGGAAGGGGCTAACTAAGTACCCATAGAACTGAAAACTACCTGCCAAAAGTTGCTCATGAACTTAGAATCTCGGTCATGCACAATGACCTATGGTAAGCCATGTAATCTGAAAACATGTTCCATGAATTGGCTGGCTCCTTGAGAAGCATTATATTGAGTCTTGGTAGGAATGAAATGGGCTGCCTTGATGAGTCTATCCACAACTATATAGATGTTGTTCCATCCCTTCTTGGTCACCGGTAGGCCGGTTATAAAGTCCATAGTAATGTGTGTCAATTTGCCTTTGGGCATAGGCAATGGCTGCAGTCGAGCATCGAAGTAGGGTATTCATCCCCGAAATGGAGCTTGAGTGTGGTAGGAAGTTGGGTGTTTTTGATCTTCAAAACAGGTAAGTATTTGGGATATTCTGGTTGTTTGATGATTGGAAAACATGGAGAAATTAGTTCAGTGTTTTGCTTTCGATTTATGTTGTGTTTAGAGTAGGTTAACAGTAGGAAATCACACCCGAGAGGCAGAGGGTTTGCTGCTTTGAAACAGGGAGAAAATCGAGAAAAACAAGGGAAAAATGGAGGAAATGCGCTTTTGAATGTGTAGGAATCGCTAGGAGAGTGATCTGTAGCATCCGGGGAATGACCAGCAGGGTTATAAGTTCTGGAAGGGCAAGGGAATTCTCATTTGCAACCAGGTGAGAGTGAGAGAGAGAGTGAGAGAGAGAGAGTGAGAGAGAGAGAGCTTGGGCGACCGTTCGATCGATCAGGGCACGGTGTGACGTTGCATTCGGCGATCCCCAGGTACATAGATCTCTCCCCCACCACTCCAACATCATTATTGGTGAATTTTGTGGTCTATAGTCATCGATATCTTGAGATTTTGGACGAATCCATGCTTGAAAGTGCGTCGGGCCGGCGGAATCGGACACGTGACTCAGTGTCCGATTCCCAGAATTCGACGTCCGATTTTGAGAATCGGACGCTCGGACAACCGTCCGATTGGACCAACCCGTCCGACTCGGACACTCGGACACTCGGACTCGGATGCTCTGACTCGGACGCTCGGACACGGACGCTCGGACTCGGACCAACCCCGTCCGATCGGACGAATTAGGACACATCAGCAATTGGACCACCCTGTCCGGTCCGATTCCCAGAATCGGACCAGCCCATAATCGGACCACCCAGAACCGGACACTCGGACCAACTGCATCCAATCGGACCACTTGTCCGATTTTCTAAAAGTGGACACCTAACCCCTGTCCGACTCTGAGACTCGGACTACTCAAACTCGGACCAACGTGATCCGATTCCTAGAATCGGACCACTGGTAAATCGGACGTCCGATTCCCAGAGTCAGACACACAAAAAAAAAAAGGGAAAAACATCAAAACTTGACCCCCATGAGCGACTGGAAGCGCAACCCGCTCCAAGACGACATGGCGAATGCCTTGTAGGCAGTTCCTGACGTAGGAGTCAAGACCATGGGACAGTGCTGGAGCACTCCCTAGCGACCTATCCCCTAGTGAACGGTAAGAAGCAGCGCAAACCCTAGAATCCACTAGAATGGCCAGGACTTGAGCAACAAAGCCTATCAGGCCCGAAATGACCGAGAGTGAGTATGATGCCGAGGAATTGCTTGCGGCACTCACATTGAATTTCCGCACTTGGAGCACACTTAAAAAAGCTGAAAGCCTGATTGGGCACAAGTGCACGAGAAACGACACACTCACCGAGTGACCATAACTTGAGGTTTGTATTCAATAATCAAAGGAACTCACTCAGATAAATCACTCAAGGAACCCACCAATAGGAGAGGACCCAAGACATAGACAAACAAGTGAAGCGCAGGGTAGAACTAAGCAAGGAGCGCCAACGACGAGGATCTGTCTCACGACTATTCAACCTGATCGACAGCGTAGCGGGGCGCAAGAATTCGACCATGACGGAAGAAAGCTCAGACCATCAGTCTAATGAGGAGCTCGATTTGAGTGTATTCCCAGATGCTATACAGCAGATAGTGAGCAGTTACAATGCGTACGCCCGGTACGAGCACCGCGGCAGGACAGCAAACGCAATCATTGCAGACCTAGAGGAGGAGAGAAGGCTAGCGCGCAAGGCATTGCAGGGCATAGCTGAGTATAATAGGGATCAACAGGCTAGGAGCCAAAAGCAAAGCATGGAGCTGCATGAGGTGCAGTGAGTGCTGAACTTGGCTAGCCGAAACTGAACAGACCATGAGAGAGTGCTAGAAGGAGACCTGACATTGAGCGAGCTCCTTATGAAACGACTGCTTGATAACACTGCAGTAGAGCAGAGTGCCACCGCACTAGCGACGTCTCTGCTTGCAGGATTGGGGGCAAACTAGGGCTCAAAGAGCCAGGCCAAAATACCGATTGTTGCCAAGCAACTCGACAAGTACCAACCGCATGACGATCCATATAGCTTTGTTGAGCAGTTTGAGCAAGTCTGCGAAGCCAATGGCCTCAACGACCAGACTCAACATTCGCAAGCATTCGGGCTTTGCTTAGGCGACAAGGGTAGGACGTGATATACAAGCCTGGATGCCGTGGAATGAGCCAACTTCAATAATCTCAAGGATCTCTTCGTCAAGAGGTTCGCCGAGCCCGGATACTCTGATAACCTGCTAGTACGCTTGATGAATGTCAAGCAGAAAGAGAAGGAGGACATCCGCGACTACGTGACCCATGTGAGAAGTCTCTTTAAGAGAATCCCTCTAGGCGAGCGACCGACTGACAAAGCAATTTCAACTGTATTCATCAGCGGAATTAGAGACGAGGAGTTATATAAGGCATTGGCAGGCAATTCAAGCTTGCAGTGGGAGGTGGTGGCTAGAGTTTTTGAGGAAGCCATCAGAGTCAATGACCAGCTGAAAGAGCGGAGCTCTAGGAGCTCAAATCTAGAAGAGACCAACCACCCGCAAAGCTTAGAGAGAACGTCAGCCTCTAGTGAGCGATCAAACCCATCATCCCAAGATAAGGGGAAGGCCTCCGAGATAGACCAAGGCTTGGCTGAGGTCAAGATGGAATTAGCCAAGATACAAGACATGTTGAGATGACCAACGTGCCCGCACATCCAGTGCGTGTACTGTGGCGGAAACCACTTGCCGGCCGAGTGTCAAGACCCTAGGTCAAGACCTTGCGCTAACTGCGGTAGGTTCGGCCACGATATCGCACATTGCAGACTACCACGAAGACTTCCATACTCACAACCCTACGGCCAAGCTTATCTAGCTAACAGGCCGCAGCCATTCTTCGGAAGGGGAGCCCCATTGGCTCTACCCGCACCTAACGATATGAAACCAGCTATCCCTAGAATGGACATAAATCCTACAGGCATTCCTAGACCGCTCGGTCCTTATGTGACCCACCCACAAAGCGACGCTCCAGTACACTACGTGGAGGAGCCGAATGATGAACAGACCTATATATACCCTTATGTCTCACATGATGATGAGGGCAACGCGGTCCTCATGGAATATCAACCCGTGCCGGTGATGGCGTTAGGACGAGGACGGGGTAGAGGCCTAGGAGGGCAGCCCCACAGGATCCAGTCACTTGTTGGACTTGCAGACACCCCGGTCATGTCTCATCACGCTGCCCTAAAAGAGAGCAGCAAAACAGGGACAAGGCTGACCAAAGGTGCGCAGAGTGCGGAATCACCCAAAGCGGAAGTCATCCTCTAGCTCAGCTAATTTGCCATCCATCCCATTGGGGCTGTTTGGTGTCGAAGACCCCGATGGGGAGGTCACACCTATTCCCTTGCGAGTTATGACCCGAGCTCAAACGAAGCAGGCCGGCATCTCTCTGCCAGGACCTAGCAATCTTGACGCAACCTCAATAGGAAAGAAAAGCTGCAGGTGGAAAAAGAAGGGATCGGAAGCTAAGGTCGCATTAAAGACCGAGAGTGCTACGACTTTACCTACTGGGAAGAAAGTCTCAGACGCGGAGGTAGAGACTTCAGCCCCTAAGAGAGCCGAAAAGGGAAGCGCTAAGATAGGGGAATACCCGCATCCAAAGTAAAAATTAGAGGCCATAGAAAAGGTGAAGGAATGGGTGAGGGAGGCTCAACAGCATCTCAAAGATGCTGAATCCATCATAGAGGACGAGATCGATGATCTCTCCAGCATAAGCACGCCAATGTCACTGCCTCAACCTAAGTGGGCTGAAGCCACTGTGCCACAAGTAGTGCCGTTGAGACCAAGCCTAGACGCAATAGAGCCATAGATCAGCCGCGGCCATTGGCCCGGACAGTCTAGGCTAAAGGAAGGACGAGGGATCAAAAGAGCAGGTCGCGACAGACCCTCGAGACCAGGATGCAGAAACACAATTGCCAAGTCTAATGCTGCACTCCGTGCCTAAATCTTTGCATGTCAACGCCTTTTGGGAAGGCTCTGAGATGCACGCAGTCCTACTAGTCCTAGCCCTGGGTGACACAACAAGGAAGGGAATCGTAGACACGGGAGCCCAGGTTAGTGTGCTAAGCCACGCAGTGCTGCAAACTTAGGGAAACCCGCCTGTCGAAGCTGCTAGGTTTAATGTCACGCTAGCAAATGGTATGAGAGTGAAGCCATTCGGGGTCTTGAAGAATTGGCCAGTGAAGATCGCAGGTGTTCAGTTCTCTGTCGACTTTATAGTCATGAAGGGAGTGGACTACGATGTCCTATTAGGCCGACCCTGGATGCGCAACGCTAGAGTCATCGAAGATTGGGATAACGGCTTGATCTTCCTTGGCAATATAACTGATGCCATAAGAATAGAGATGGACACTTGGAAGACCTCATCAGTCAACCTAAACGCCATCTCTGCTATGCTCAAAGGGAACACTCAAGTCAGGGAGCCCTATGGGTCCTTGACCAAGTATATCCCATACCGAGAGGATGAGCAGGATTGGATGCACGTTTTCACTACAATTGACCTGCCATTCTCAAACCATGAGGCATATGAGCAGGCCATCAAAACGATCGGCAAGACAAACGAAGCACTCTCTACACCAGTCTACATGATGGCAGTAAGCCTCCATGGAAGGCCTAAGCATGTTACCTTCCAAGTGCCATCCAACAAAAGGGAACTCCAGGGGGTACTGGAATACCTAACGAACCAGCTAGCTGGCAACCCAGCTGCCAACTTCAAACCACTCCAGGACCTCTTAGAGGATTCCAAGTGGCAATGGACCAGGGTGCACGAGCTAAACCTCATGTATAACTGGGCCCTGGTTCTTGACCAATGACACGGGGCATACCAAGCCCTAGGAGACGATGAGCAGTCGAATGACAAAGATTCCTGCGATGAATACGAAGACTGCCAATCCTTCAGTGATGAGAGCGAGGGTGAAGTGGATACCATAGAGTACGACACTGAAGGACAAGAAATTGAGCATATACGAGCAGATGCTAAGCCGCAGAAAAGGCAAGCCCTTAAACTGGAGCAAGGAGTCATGCGCATGAAATGTGATCGTGCGTGGTTGGAATGTATAGGAGCCATGAACCTTGAGCAAGCAGGCCTAGCCCAATCAGGAACGACATCAATACTTAGAACCGAATCGCCATCCGAATTGTAGCCACCAGGGGAGACCACCTCTTCTAGCGAAGATGGAGGGTTTGACTCTGAATCGGAAGTTACTTCGGATAGCGACCTAGAGATCCCTAGGCCGCCCATGACAAGACGCACCAAGGGGGACTTACCCATCCACCTAAGGCATAGACGGTCAAAACAGGATAGGGCAGAGCATCCCAGGGATGCACGATCAGAAGAACAGCGAAAGCTGCAGGACCTCCCTAAACGCTTCACTAAATTCAAAAAAGGGGATAGGGTAGCGGTTCTGCTAGGTGCCAAGCGTCAAGGACAGATGAGCGAACCAATCGAAGGACCAGCCAAGGTCAAGGAAATAAACCTTTGAACGGTGCCGCTTATATCGTCTCTCCTTGAACCCCTTGAAATGTCAGTTTTGGGTGAAGCATGGATGTGTCGAAGAACGACATTTCCATTGACTTCTCGAAGGTCACGGTTATCATTGACCTTCCACCCCCAATTAATTACAAGGGAGTTCAATGCTTCTTAGGTCACACAGGATACTATCGGCGGTTTGTGCTGAACTACGCACTGATCGCCAAGCCATTGTACAAGCTGCTGATTGTCTTCGAGTGGACCGAGGCATGCCAATGGGCATACGAAGAATTGAAAAAGGCTCTGACAACAGCACCGATTCTACGAGCCCCAGATTGGACCATTACCTTCCATGTACACATTGATGCTTCTAAGTTTTCCGTGGAGGCAGTGTTGTGCCAACCTGGTGAGCATAACCTAGATTACCCAGTGAGCTTTGCTAGCAGACAACTCACTGAGACGGAGATGAATTATTCGACAACAGAAATGGAGGGATTAGCCATGGTGTTCGCCGTGAAGAAGTTCCAGCATTACCTATTGGCCACCCCTTTCATCTTCTTCCTGGACCATCAAGCCCTGCTCTATTTAGTGAATAAACCTTATGCTACAGGACGCATAGCTCGATGGCTCCTCCTACTCCTAGAGTTTGATTTCTCCGTGGTGGTACAAAAGGAAAAACAGCATTACATGGCTGATCACATGTCCCGCATACCCACAGGAGAAGCCGTTGGACAGGGCATCATTGAGGAGTTACCTAATGCCCACTTATTCCACCTGTCCAGCGAGAGATCTATTTAAGGCTGATCTGATGCCATACTGGGCAGACGACATAGTCCAAGTGCTCGAGCACGGACTACCTGAGCGACCAATAGAAAAGACACGACTTAGGTGCTTGATCCTGAAGATCCAGCCCTACCAGCTGATTGCAGGCCAACTCTATAGGCTGGGGCAAGATGGATTGTTGTGTAGGTGTATATGTGAGCATGAGATACATGATGTGCTCTCAGAGGTGCATAGCGGCATTGCAGAAGGACACTTTAGCGGAGACACGACAGCACGGAAGGTGTTGTAGTCCCAACTATGGTGGCCCACAGTTTTCCGCGATGCTAAGCGATTCGTCAAGCATTGTGATGAGTGCCAATGGACAAAAGTCCCGATTCGTAAGGATCAAATGGAGTTAACCCCAGTTATTGCTTTTCAACCCTTCGAAAAATGGAGAATTGACTTCATAGGACCCATCAGCCCCGCGACGCAGTACTCACAAGCCAAGTACATCGTCCATGGATTACCTCACGAAATAGGCAGAGGCGAGAGCCACACGAAAAAACGATGCTAGGACGACTGCCAAGTTCTTATGGGAGCAAGTGATCTCGTGCTTCGGTTGCCCCATCGAACTGGTTAGCAACCAAGGCACATACTTCATCAACAAAGTGATAGCACATCTCCTATCCACCTTTCTTATTATACATCATAAATCCTCACCATACTACCCTCAGGCTAATGGCCAGGTAGAATCAACTAACAAAATTCTTATCAACGTCCTGACTAAAGTAGTCTCAGCCTCACGAAGCGACTGGGACAACAAGTTGATGGCAGCCTTGTGGGCCTACCGCACAGCTTATAAAACGGCCATCGGTGGCCAAACCCCCTTTAGGCTGACCTATGGGACTGAAGCAATTCTACCATTAGAATTCTTTGTCCCTAGCCTGAGAATAGCACTCCAAGAACAATGGGAAGGAAAGGAAGCATGGACGCAACGCTTGGTCAAGCTGGAATGCCTATCAGAGACTCGTCTTCTAGCCACCCACGCGCTTATCTGCAAGAAAGCCCGACGCAAGAGCTGGTTTGACAAGCATATCAAGCAGCGTGAGTTTGAGCAGGGTGACTTAGTGCTCCTCTACTTAGTTAAATGACATAAGCAAAAGATGAAATTCAGAGGTCTCGGACCCTTCAAGGTTCGGGCAATCAGCCGAACCGGTAATGTCGAGCTTGAGACCCTGGACGGTAAAGGAATAGGCTTCTTCAATGGCAACCGTGTCAAGAAGTACTACCCTCCCACTCATCCTTTGCATGAGCCACCAATGTTAGAACCGCCGGTCAAAATACGAGCAGCCACAATCACTGAAATCAACAAGGATGAGGAGGAAGTTGTAACCCGCCTACCTCCGTGTCACAGTCACTGCCAAGCAAACATGCTCCTTCAACGCCTTGATTGATGAGGGAGCAGATTTCAATGTCTTAACGCACAAGCATTGGATCCAACTTGGCAAACCACTACTTCAACCCACAACTGGCAAATTAAGCCCATATGGGGCTCAATCTTATGCACTTCTCGGCAAGTGCAGAGTCGCCGTTTCTATCGAGTCTGAGACTGTTCCAATGCTGTTTTACGTGTTGTCCAGTGCTACGGACGAAGGCATGGAGTCACTGCTCGGGCGAACCTTCAAAAAGCAGACTCATTGCAATGTTGATTATGAGTCGCAACGCATCCACCTAGCAATCGACAACGTGCGCATTGTCACAGCCTTTAGCAAGGGCTGCGTAACACCATCACCGTCTGCAGGGCCACCGATAGAAACATCCATAGGCAAGATTAAGGAGGGGCGTAGTGCGTGTCTGCCGCTCCAAGATTCCCATAAACCGCAGACCGCAGCAACCAAAGTAAGGGCCCAACAGCCTCGCTTCCAATGGGTGCCTAAACAGCCTGGAGAATCGCCTAAGACTAGACACGCCTGTCCACATAAGACCCACAACTCTAAATCTAGGAGGCCAAGATGCAATCACCCAAAGCGCCGTGTGATTAAGCAAATATGGGTCCCTAAAACCCTCTTGGGTGCGCAAGGCTACTATAAGGGAAATGCCTCACTGTGGATCCCTAAGGCCCCTACGGCCAAAGGCACTAGTCCTACGCCACCCTCAAGCCTGATCAGCCCATGTCCCCTAACACCTCAGGACCATTTGCTGTAGTGCTCTCTAGAGCCCCAGCCATCCGACTCCTCTACGCTTCGGCCCAAGAGAGTCACACAAACCTATCGGCCCAAGCAACGGCCACCGCCACAGGTGGCATCATCCGACCAAGTCAATCTGACTCTCTGCAAGCAAAGCTGACTACAGTAGCCCAGCTGCTGTGACTGACCCTAACCCACCCACCTTGCGAACAGCCCGGTTGCAGGTTCAAGGGGACTCACAACGGCAACTATGTACTGTCAAGACCTCTAGTTCTAGCAAACCTCAACCACCCGTCATCCTTACGCCCTCCTATGAACGGAAGTCATTTCTGGCACTGGCCGCTGACCTTGCAGAGGACACCGGAGATGATGTGGTGGACTGTATCAAACGGCTCGATGCCACCTTTGTGTCGCTAGCCCTCAGCTATGACCGCTTGGACTTGGGTCTATTAGCGGAACCCTTTGCAAACAGAAGTGCACAATATGCCTTGCTCTTGGGAGACTTTGAATTCGCCTTTGCACAGGCTCTCGCTCTTTGCTGAGTTACTCGCTAGCGAGGTCTCCAAAGAGCAAGCCATTAAGCAACGCCTCATCACGTCATATGATCCATGGACCACTTCTTCTATCACTGACCAAGAGATCACAAGGTTATCCCACCTTGCTGATACTGGATCACCCTTCTTAAGGCAGTGGTATGCTCTTAGGTTGCAATGGGAGGTTTGACGGATGTCGCATAATGACCAATGCCGAACAACGCCGAGCCATCAAAACGACAGAGTATGATCCCACCTACGTCGCGCCTACCTCGTATAGAGTGTTAACCACTCTTCGGGGTCGACCCATGGACAAGCATATCGCGGGGCATCCCTATCTTGACCGCCTCTTAACAAAGGAAGAGCTCCACATCGCAAGTTGAGTCGACTCGGGTGCCTTCCTCACAGATGTCCTCACATACATCACACACGTAGGGATTCGACCCTTTGATTTGGACCGTGCCGCTCAAGTGGAATATAACCCCAACTTCTACGCTTGGCTCCTGCAAAAATAAAGCGACGACCTTTCTGCTAAAGGCCTTGGCCTCGCAACCTCCAATCCTGGGACGGATTCTTCGTTTCCAAAGGGGGAAGGGGTAATAAGGTGGAATGTAGTGGTGGAATGTAAAAAATAAACAAAATAGAATCTAAAAAGTAAACCAAGTGTGAAATGTCTGTTAAATGTGAAATGCAAGGGTAAGAGGTGGTGGTAAAAGTCTGAAATGCAAAGTTAAGGCTATGTTCAATAAAATCTGCTATGCTTTTATTCTTCCAGCAAATTAGTTGTCAAAAGCACTAAAAGTGGAAATGGCTGAACGTGCAGGTGGCGATCATGGCAAGGCAGGACAAAGCAGGCAAGCTCCCCTTCTCGGAGGAGGAACAAGTAAAGTACAGCCTCACGGTGGAAACGAGAGCTTTCAACCAGTTAAAGTTCCGCCATGTCTTCAACCTTGAAGATGTGGCCATCGAAGAGCCGGCGATACACCAAATCATAGAGCAGTGCCACCTGTAGAAGTACCTGGACGCAGTGGGCTGGAGGGTGCATTACACCCAGTGCGCTGATTTCTTACGCACCTTCAATAGGAACAGGGGCACCATCACGGTGCGCGACAATGAAGCCACCAGACAGGTGCAGATCGAGCTGGCCCCCGAGTTGGTGGAAAGGGCACTAGGGCTGCCGAATAAGGTGGAAAGGAAGCCGAAAAGAGACATCTACGCCATGTTGGGGATGGACAAAGTGAAGGTCCACACCAATGACGGAATTAGCCTGGTGGACATCCCCAACCAAGAAATTTAGCTGCATGCAAAGATGGTGCACGCCTTGTTTCCAAGCCAGAGGTACACCAGCATAATGACCCGAATCAATGTACCTCTGCTCGACAGCATTGTAGCGCAATCGCTGGACAAGGTGAACCTTAATAGGTTCATGAGGAAGACAATAGAGGCTTTGGCTAAGGCCCTAGCAACAGGAGGAAGAGCTGCGGGAGGGGAGTCCCCGTCGTCCCGATCGACCCACAAGGCATCATCCTCCAAGGCCTCCACCATAGGGTTTGGAGGTGTCCTTACGACAATCATCCAAGAAGCGCTATGGCAGGGATGAGCAAGAGAAGACAAGAAGGAAGGCGACGAAGAAAGTGACGAGTCACCGTCACAGTCCCCACCTCACACAGAAGAGCAGCAGAGGTCGTTTGATGAAACGGAGATGGACACAGACGAAGAGGGAGAATCCCAGGCCACACCACAAAGGCATGTGGAACAACGAACCAAAGCCCTACATGGAAAAATAGAAGAGGAGCGAAAGAAGAAAGAGAAGGAAGATCTGGAAAGGGCTCGAAGGGAGTCAGTCAAGGATGAGGAAAGAGACGAGGAAGGCGCAGAGGGCCCGCACCGAACGGAGGCACCTGGTCCCAGTTCCAGCGTGTCAAAAATCGCACCCCTGCCCCCAGCAAAAGGAAAAAGAAAAGATCCGATGATGCCAACTCTCCTCCTCTTCATACCTTCCATGCCAGCCACTCCTATCATGACGACACCCCCTGCCACCGCTACCCAAGGTTCCACCCCGAAAGTCGACGAGAGCAATATGGTCACTTGGCTACAATTCTTCGTGGAATGGGAGCTGGCAAGAGAAGTGGCCGTGGCCACCCCAGCATCAGGAGCCAAAAGGGCAGCCACAGCTGAACTGGAGCCAAAGCCAGAGATGAAAAGGCAGAAAATAGAAGACGTTGTCACCACTACCACCATGCCCCACCCCCCACCTCCACTAGGCCAATACGACGAATATGTTAAGGAGCTGCTCTCGCAGTTGGAAAAGGCCAGGGAAGAAAGGAGGACAGCCTGGAGGAGCTGGCAGCAGAACGAGAATCACAAGCCGCTCTCTAGCTGGAGAGAACAAAGCAGATAATAGAATATCAAAGGAAGATCGTTGCGCTCAGGGAGGAAGCTTGCACTAAGGAGGCAGAGGAATTAAAGGCCCTGAAGGAACATGACGTTGCTTGGGAAGGAAGGAGAAAAATCTTGATGGAGCATCTCAACGGGGAGAGGGAAACCAATGCCCACCTTCGGTGCAAGAATGATCAGCTATCTGCAGTCAACCTGGAAGCACAAAACCAGCTTGACAAGATCAGACAGGAGGATGCAGAGCTGGACCAGTTAAGGAAAGAACAAGTGCGAAGGATGTAGGTGAAGCTGGACCAGCTCAATGCACAGATCGCCGATGAATGCCAAGAGCAGTCCCGCCTGCACCGTGAGCTCGAGGCCCAGCAGCAACAACTCATGGCAATGACCCTTCATCAGGGGGAGAGCTTGGAAGATATGGAAAAAAGAGCAAAAGAATGGGCTGATCACAATGAGCAGAGAATACGGGACTTAGCACGCCGGCTAGCCAAAGCCGAAGGAGACAGGGTGCTGGCTAAGAATCAGGCAGAGGCGGCCCAACTCTCCATGATAGCCCAGCAGCACACCTTCCTCAATACACTGCTCCATTCCACCAGACCGGAAGGAAATGAAGCCAATGATCATCTGCAAAAGAAACTAACCATTGCACGCAGAGCGCTAACAGCAGGCCTGCACGTGCCGCTGCAGCTAGGAGGCCCGCCATAGAGCCTAGAGGAGCAGAGAAGATATCTTGCACGGGTAGGCCTGACGGCGCAGGAAATAGATGAACACTGCCCATTCAACTTGTAGAGGACGTCATCACTATGGGTGCAAGGCTCAAGGCCAAGTGGTTAGCGGAGCACGAGGCCCACCCGACTGCTTGGGGAGCCGAGGACCGCGAATTTTGACAGGATAAGGTCCTCCAGGTGCCTAGATCAGTGGAAGGCTATAATTGCCAACCCACCTGGAGAAGACGCATTTTTGACGTCAACCTTGACGTGTAGATGGCATTTTGCAACACCCTCCCTTCTGAGAGAAACGACCCTACTTTTATGCCGTATCCTCGAAGGGTAGGGGTCGACTTTAATCCATCCATCCACGGTAGGTTTGACTTTCCCATTATCTTTAACACCAATAGCACCTCCCATAGGGATGCCCTTCTCTTCACCCTCCCTGATGTGTATAGCTCTATAGATAGATTTCTTAGTGAGTTTACCTCTTGTCCCGACCCCGCCTTCATAACCACTTGTAATTATCTTAGGCTAATTAGGATCCTAGTCCACCAAGAGCCCGCACCCCAAGAATGCCACCTCCCACCCCTCTACTTCGACCCCAACGCCATCGATAGCAGCATCATGACTCCCCTCATGATGCGCACTTCTCTTTTGCCATCTTTCTCTGTTGCACTGCTCGAAGTTATGAGCGATAGGAAATTCACCCAGTGCAACCACCCCTTCCTTTCTACCACCACTCTCAAAACCCGCCTCAACCTCAAGGGCTACTTGTTGAGTCGTAGATTCCTTAACAAGGCCCCTCGCCCTCCGCCATCCCCTACCCGCCATTCAGATGACGAGGAGTAAACTCCCATCATGCCCTTGTATCGCTTGTCTCCATGTATACGCCTCCTTATGCTATTAAATTTTTTAAAAAATAAAAAAAGAAAAAAAGAAAAAAAAAGAAAAAGAAGAAGAAGAAGAAGAAGAAAGAAGCACCACAATCACCGCACCTAGGGTTCTCCCTAGCCCCTCTCCACTTCACACTTAGGGCACATCAAGGGCAAGACTTTCAGACCTGTCACCCTAAAGACTTGCACTGCACCTCCAATGAAGCACGAACTGGGTCCTCAAGTGTGGGACGTTACCAAGGGCTTGCCCAAGGTTGCCCAAGGTTAGACCCATCTCCCAATTCCACTGCCATGGGCACCACACACTATACGGCGAGACAGACACACCCCTTAGAGAGTGCACAACTTTTCTTGCAGGTTATATTCGCGCTTCAAGAAATGGCTACCCGCGGAAGAGGATCGCCCATGGCATCCTTTAATGATCAAAACTTCTTTTCATGTACCGGCATCCAGCCATCTTCCTCCTGATGGCTACCCTGATTGAACCAAGTCAAGGTAGAACTGCCATTGGCATAGATCTTGGAACCTCATCATCCAATGATCCATGCCCAATGCCTCAAGATCTACGGATCGCTTATTGACTCCACAAGCCTGAAGACCTTCAACTCAAAACTGAAGACCTTCAACTCAAAGACTGAAGACCTTCTACTCAAAACTGAAGACAAGGATCTTCAATCAAGGTCACGGGTTTTCAAGGCAAACAGCATTCGGGGGGTTTCTCCAGAATAAATCCCTCCAATACCATCCTCCTAAGGGATTGCTTATTGCTTCAAGCATTTCGGATACTCAAAAGACGATCGGCTACATAAGGGGTGCCACAACAGTGTGAAAGATGCCGAGTATCTTCATGGAGCCTAAAGCACGCCGGAATCTTTCCTGGTCATCGTCCTTAAACCCCATCACTTATCATTCACCCAACCACATTGGAAGCAGTGTCCGCCACCTACCGTTTCCACCTAGCAGCCGATCTAACTAGCCACTACGTCCCACCACAGTGCCATGGGACTGGCACCTGGCTAGGAGGGGGGTAATGTTACCGTGTTTCCCACAGCACAGAGGAGCGAAAAATGGAAAAAATGGAAAAAGCAGAAAAGGTGCAGGATAAAAGCAGAAAAAGGCGCCTTGACCGGTAACCAGTCCCTGAAAATTTTGAATGTTCGGGCACGACCCTCAAAAAGCCTCGGTGTTGGCCCGAGACAACAAAAGAGAAAAAGGGAGCACCATTAAAATGTGGGAGCACCCCCGAATCTTTGTAAAAGAGTGCCAGGCTCGCTCCTGTGCAAAGTGTACGCATTAGTTGGGAATAGGATAAATTAGAATGGTGGGAAATGGGAAAAAGGGCCTAGGCTATAGCCGGCCATGTAAAAGAGAGAAAAGGGGATGACCGCCCAAAAAGGATTTAGGGCTTTGTATATAAAGTTGAAAAGTGAATGAGAAGCTTATTCTTTGGTGTGTGGCAAAAAGAGTCTTCTTCTTCCTCTCTTCTTCTCTCCTTCTTGCTTGTGTGTGCTCTTGAGAGAGGGAGTGTGAGAGTGTGAGGGAGTGAGTGTGTGTGAGAGTGAGGGATCAAGAGGGTGAAGCTCTTCACCATCTCCTCTTCTCTTCTTCTCTTCTCTTATCTTCTCTTCTCTTGCGTACGCGGCTATGGAGGATGGAGCTTGGAGATGGAGGAGGCTTGAGGATGCTTGAGCTAGCATCAAGAATCGTGGAGCTACCAGAGTGCAAGAGAGAGGAGGGTACTCGATTGAGCATCAAGGTAAGCTCACTACACTCGTAGGATCGACGGCTTGGCTAGGTGAAAGATAGCCATTAGAGCTCGCTTGGAACGCTTGAAACAATAAGTGGTCTGTGGGTCTTGGCGGTTGAGCGAAAGCTCTCACAGAAACTCTTCAAAAATTGAAGCTCACCTCCAAGAAGCTTCCTCAAGTGGCAAACCTTGCCACGTAATCAAGTATTCCATGATTGAGCAAGAGCGAAGCTTCTTTTCCCTTTTTCCTATGACTTGCTCGGGTATGTATTGAATGATGCATTTTTCATCTATCGGTGGTAGCTCCTCAACATAATCCACTGATGATCCAATGAAGAGCTTCAATTGACTCACATGGAAGACATTATGAATCTTCGTGGATGGGGGCAATGCCAATCGATATGCCAAGTCTCCCACTCTTTTGGCAATCCGGTATGGCCCATAGAACCTGTGAGCTAACTTATTGCTGGACCCATCCTTAAGGGTGGCATATCTGGACTTGGGCACCTTCAAAAGAACCAATTCCCCTTCTTGGAACTCGATATCCCTTCTTTTTTCAATCAGCATAAAGCTTCATTTTATCCTGAGCTTTCTTCAAGTTGACTTTACACTGCTGAAGTAAGGCCTGCATTCTATCCAACTCCTCCTTGCTTTGTGGGTTTATTTTATCATTGAAGACAACCGTGGGAAGGGGCACCTTATAGCCGTATAATGCCTCAAAAGGTGAAACTGCAATGCTAGAGTGTGTAGAGTTATTATAGGCAAACTCAGCCAAATGCAACCATGAGTCCCAAGCATTCTGCACATCATAACAGAAATGCCTCAAGTAAGTTTCTAGCCACTTGTTAACCCTCTTTGTCTAGCCATCGGTCTGTGGATGGTAAGTAGTAGAAGGGACTAACTGAGTACCCATAGAACTGAAAACTGCATGCCAAAAGTTGCTCATGAACTTAGCATCTCGGTCATGCACAATGACCTGTGGTAAGCCATGTAATCTGAAAACATGTTCCATGAATTGGCTGGCTCCTTGAGAAGCATTATATTGAGTCTTGGTAGGAATGAAATGGGCTGCATTGATGAGTCTATCCACAACTATATAGATGTTGTTCCATCCCTTCTTGGTCACCGGTAGGCCGGTTATAAAGTCCATAGTAATGTGTGTCAATTTACCTTCAGGCATAGGCAATGGCTCTGCAGTAAACCTATTGGTTTTAAGGTGGTGTTCTTGTTTTGCTAACATGGCATGCAGCTCAAGACAAAATCTTTTGCATCCTTCCATAGGCCCTTCCAATAAAAGCTTTTAGCAATCTTGTCATAGGTTTTAAATATGCCCAAATGACCACCTATAGGTGAGGAATACATCTCTTACATGCGGCTCTCAAACGCTATAACCCCATGCTCCTATAACAATACAGCCCCTATGCCTCTGCCACTGGCATCACATTGAATGGTGAATTCTTTTGAAAAATTTGGGCAAACTAAGATGGGAGATGAGGTAAGAAATTCCTTGAGCTGATTAAAGCTCTTATCAGTTATGGCATCCCACAAAAGTGCCTCTTTCTTAAGCCTATCCGTCAAGGGAGCTGCAATAGTGGCATAATGCCTAATGAATCTACGATAGAATGATGAGAGACCAAGAAATCCTCTAAGTGAAGTGGTATTTGCATGTTTGGGCTAGTCTTTTATACATTACACTTTCTTAGGGTTAGCCCTAATTCCATCTTCATTAACAATGTGCCCCAAGTATTCCACTTTTGTCTGCATGAAATAATATTTTTTCTCCTTGGCAAAGAGTCTATGTTGCCTCAATACATCAAAAACCTGCCTCATATGCCAAAGGTGATCCTTCAGTGATCTACTATAGATGAGGATGTCATCAAAGAAAACCAACACAAATCTGAAAAGAAAGGGTTGAAGTATTTTGTTCATTAAGCTTTGAAAGGTGTCTGGTGCATTAGTTAACCCAAAAGGAATAACCAAGAAATGATAAAGCCCTCGATCAATCCGAAATGCTATTTTGACCTCATCTCCTACCCTCATGCCGATCTGGTGATAGCCTGACCTCAAATCTATCTTTGTAAAGTACTTAGCCCCCTTGAGCTCATCTAGCAAGTCATCTATGCGTGCAATGGGTTACCTATTCTTCACGGTGATCTTATTAAGATCCATGTAGTCTATGCACATCCTGAAAGATCCATCCTTCTTTTTGACCAATAACACAGGGGAAGCATATGGTGAAGAACTAGGCTCAATAAATCCCATGTCCAGTAATTCTGTGACTTGTTTGGCAACTTCTTCTCTTTCACACCTAGACAATTTGTAAGGTGGCTTGTTCACACGCTTTGACTGAGGCTCCAGATCTATAGGATGATCAACCGCCCTATTAGGGGGTGTTGTTGTAGGTGCTTGGAAGATGTCCTTGTACTCTTCTAAAAGATCTCTCAATGCTGAAATCTTTACTGTTTTAGTGGGCTGATCTCAATTTTCTTTATTTAGTTGTAATAGAAAGATTTGGGACCGTTTCTTGAACTCTTTCTTGAGTTGTTTGCTGGTAATGAGCTGAAATTCACTGTTATTTTGAATTCCCTGCAAGTGAATGAGCTATCCCACACTGACAAACTCCATTTACAGCAAGGAAAAATCCATGGTTATAGTGCCCAAGGTTTTTCATAACCCAAGACAACATCTATAGGCCCCATTTCCAATGCAATTAAATCCATTTGCTGTCTATAATTTTTAGCAAGCTAAATATGAACAACAAGGCATACTTGTGTGCTAATTTCTTCATCCTGATTGGAAACTTGCACCTTCAATGGCTGTTGTAAATCAGTGGGAAAACACTTCAGCTTGTCCATGACTACTCTATTAATGAAACTATGAGTGCTACCACTGTCTACAAGTACAAACACATCCTTCCCATGAATTTTACCCTTAATATGCAATGTATTAAGACTTCTGGATCCTATCCAAGCATCCATAGATATAGTATAAACAGTGGCAGCATGTGGTTCATTCTTTCTACCCATATCCCGTGATATATGACCACTAGGATCAAAAGGAAAAGATTCTGCAGGGTCAAAGAACTCTTCTTGACCAAAGTGTGAACCTATGCCTTAGCATTTCTAAAAGTACATTTTGAGGCATAATCAGCTGTATACTTATCGCCACACTTGAAACAATGCCCTTTTTTCTTTCTTTCTTTATACAAATCCATGGGAATGGACTTTGGACTGGCCAAAGGCTGAAGCATTTTTATTTTTGTTGTCCCCCTACCTATTATCCATTCTCGGGCTGTTTGTTGTTACTTTGTGGTCTTGAGGCATTAAAAGTGGGGTATGTGGGGATCTTAGGAGTGTTGAATGGCACGTTACCACCACCATAACTTGCCCCAAACTGTCCCAGCCTTATAGCACCTCTTCGCTGTCCAAAATATGACTCCATAGGTCCTCTTTGTTGCCCAAACACTTGCTGAGATGTCCCTCTTTGATGTCCAAGCTAAATTGAAGCATCCCGTCGATACTTACGAGAGTACCTCTCAGCCAACTCAATAGCTTTGAGCAAATCCGATGGATTTTGAGCGGAAACATCAGCTGAGAGTTGGGGATCCAGTCCATATATATACTTGTCTAACTTGGCATCATCACTAATCGACTCAACATACATGGTAAGGTTAAGGAACTGATTTGTATATTCTCTAACATCAATACCACATTGTTCAAGGCCATACCATTGGTGGGCAAGCTTTTGTTTTTCCACCTGCGAGACAAATACTTGCACCATGAGTGCCTTGAATGCTTCTCACGAGTTTACTTGCTAATTTTCTCTTTTAATGTACCTCCACCATGTATGTGCAAATCCTTCCAAGTGGATGGTTGCAAAATGGATCTTTTGGTCATCACTACGGGGCAAGATGTCAAAATAATCCTCAAGCTTGGAGAGCCACTCTTGGATTTCAGCTGGAGATGACAATTGACCATTGAATTTTGACAAAATAATCTTGTCTCTCAGCTCTCTTTCATGATTAGGTGGCTGTCCCATATATCCAAATTGAGGCTGATCCATGTGGCTGCCCAAAAATGAACCATTGTTAGAGAATTTTCTACCAAAAGATGGTTGAACTCGCATAGATGGCATGGTCCCTTGTGAATGATGGCTGAAAATTACCCCTCATTGCATTGTTCATGGGCTCCTCTTGCCTTTGTGAAGGCTCTCCCTATTCAAAAGTGTATTTAGGGATGCCCACTCTCCCCAAAATGCCTTGGGAGTTCATATTTTGCTGCATTCACTGATTGGCCAGTCACTCTTTCAGCATGCATACTTGATCTATCTTCATGTTCCTTCCCTTTCATTTGGAATTCTATCCACTTAGTGAGCTGGGCAGCAAGGGTGTGCATACTGGTCTTCATTTGACCAATGCCTTCCATCAATTCTCTATGTCTCTCAGCATGCCTTGTTTCATGCAAATTGAGGGTGTTAGTGAGCGCGTTGAGGCTCCCCACATCATGAGAGTAATCTTCATCTTCCGTCTCAAGGTTAGTTTCAGCCCTCGAGGCACATGCATCCCTTATTTGTTGCTAGAGGTCATCATTTGCCTTAGTTTTTTCCTTATTGCCTGCCATGGTTAGGTGCAGTCTCGTTAGACCACCTGGCACTATTTTTCTCATAACTTGAGCTACGAAGCTCCGATTGGTCTACTTTTTTGTTCAAGTTGAAGCCACGGATGCCCTCTTTGAACTGAGAATAAGTACGCGCTCCCAAGTTTTATACAAAAACTTCTATAATAGGAAAAGTACTATTGTACCGTGCAGTCCAACACCATATCTACACCTATAGGAGGCCTGTTTTGACCTATAAATATCTAACCAACTAGAGCTCCAAAACTAATCAAAGACCTTAGTAGGACCTGTGGACACACTGCAAGACCTGCATCTCAGTTCCTAGGAGTAGGTACACTTCTGTAAATGCAAGTAGATCACTTACAGCACCCTGCGGGATTCAAGAAAGGGATTGCAAGAAATCAACTTCTCAATGCATGATTGAAGGGTCATCCCACATGGCATAATACATTTCCCAACCATCCAAATTCACTATTTGTAACCTTATTCTAGAATTGAGCATGTCATAAACATCTCTTAGCATAATTTTTGCATGCATAGGCATCTCCCATACATCCAAAGCATTGTATTCACTGCCATTGACTGCATATGTATTCTCATGTCTGCAAATACATCCTCAGTAGAAATTTCCATACATTTTTAGCCAATAATACAACCATACATCAATGCCAAGTCAATATCTCAGTTCTTCAAGTGGGTACCTGCACCTATAAGCAACTTCGGGCTCTGGATCACCGGGAGGTTGGAAAAGTTCCCCCCGGTCCGAGTTGTGCATCCCTTCAGGGTCTTTGATGGTGGCAAGGGGGGTCACCCCTCTTTTGTCTTGCCACCTTGCCTAGCATCGGGCTTTTCCTCACCCGGAATATACATGGCAGACATTTGTTAATTAAACACCCAGTATGAGATGCATTTGGAAGTAGGAATTGAAGCTTTTCATGAAATGCATGGAATGGAAAATTGGGATCAAGGGTAGGGGCTTACCAAGTAGTGACTCATTGCTGACTTACCCTTATACAATGGATTTTTTTTGAAAAAATGATTCAAGTGGCTCAGTCAAGAAACAACAACTCAATTGGTTAAGGTAAGTAGAAGCAATAATCCTCAATGAGTTTTAGCATGAATTTACCCATTCCAATGTAATGAGATTGAAGCAAAATGACTATGACGAATCGGATAGCAGAGAAACATAAAATTTATCTCCTAATGCCTACTTGAGCTCTTGCATTCCCTCAAGAAATTGGTTAGGCCTCAATAAGAGGATGAATTTGAGAGAATAAGAGGTCAAGAACCAAGTACCTTATGATGCTTGATGAAGATGGTAATCAAACAATGATTCAACCCTTCTTGAGTGCTCCAAGATGCTCCATTATGCTCCAATAAGCTCCATGGTTGCAATGCTCAGCCAAGAGAGGAATCTTTGAGCTTGAAGAAGAAAATTCTTCAATTGGGATGGGAGGATTGAGCTTTCAATAGCTCACAACTTGCATAGATGGGCATAAAAGGGAGATCTTTTATAAATGTATCCCATAATGCCTTCCAAGCATCAAAGGCTCTTGCTAATCATGGATCAGTCATCAAAATTGCTGCATGGACTGCATCATGTGGTTCACTCCATGGCTATAGGAACTATTAAAGCAGAAGTTCTAGAACCATTGAGTACTCTTCCTAGCTCTGATGTACTCAGAAATGAAATAGCTCAACCAATTTGTTGTTTAGAAGCTGAGAAAACTATATCCCAGAAACAATGGCCTCCACATCTCAACCCTAAATGTTGATTTGAGTTCTCAAATAACTCAACCAACCTAGTCTTCATAAGCTTAGAGTTGGATTCTCAGTCATAAACTGGCATACAAATGGAGCAAAAACTGGGAAGAGATGCTATACTGCCAGCACCTTATTCCTCTCCCTCTTTTCTAATGTTCAGCTTGGGTTTCCATCTCTTCATCCTCTATTCCACTTTTGAGCACAGAGACAACACTAGTAGCAAGCTCCAGGATGTCATCAGCAAGTAAGACCTCGGCCGCTTGCTTGGAAACTTCTATAGCAGGTTGAAGTTGTTGCAAGTAATCTCATTTGCAATGGATAGGAGCAACCACCAAGCCATGGCTGATAGGATCTCAATGACCCCAACCATGCCTCATTTTGAAAGAGTAGACACTCACAAAACCATAAAATCTAGCCATCTGACAGCAGGAAACCCACCACAGCTTCTGATGTTCTGCTTCAAGAGATCCACAAGCTAGAGTATTTGCAGAGTGAGCTTGCTCAAGATGCAAATCGGGCACTGGAGGCTATCCAAAAGGAAGTTGAATGTCTTTGCTTGGCTCAAGCTAGTATGAATCAAGAAGCTACCAAGAGTGTGGCTAAGTTGTAGGTAGAAATCCATGAGATCTACGAGTCTCATGTGACTGGCCCTGATTATCCAATCACCAAGGATCTCATCATTGAAGAGAACAAGAAAAGCATATGTTTAAAAGATGAGATCCAGAGAATTATGTTGAAAGAGAAGGAGAATTTTGCGGGTGATTATGATGCCAGTCAGGTTGATCTAAGGGTTCGAAATGATCCACCTGACATCTATAGTGGCGGAAATTCTTCACCAACATGTTTCAAGGCATGTTCGGTGGTCGCAGCCAGCATGACAATCATTCACAGAAAATATCTTTTGAAGCTCAAACATTAACGTCTGGGAAGACATTAGCTGAGCTCAAACTTGAGAACAGCTGTGAGGTGATCGGAGAGTGTTCGAAAGGCTTCTGGTCGGCCCAAGAAGCCTCTCAGATCCTTTGAGAAGCTGCTCTACGTCTAGTAGCAGACAACAAGCCACTTTGACACTTTCCTTCCTTCCAGGACCCCTTGCTCATCCTGCTACTCCTTGCCCAGGTTTCAGTGTCGTTTCCAAGCAACATGACGAACCAACAACAGGTGGAGATGGCTTTTGCCAAGAAGCAATACCCTTTTGCCAGTGCTCAGGAAGTTGGTGCCATGAGGTAGGAGAATCCAAGGGGGGGTGCTTCGTTTGTGTCATTTTCCACCATGGCTTCCTTAGTAATCTTTCTTGGCAGGGAGTGGAAAAGGGAGTATGAAATCTACTGTAGAAGAAGGGTAGAAGAGCTTGTTCTTAGCCTAAGCTTGGTAATGTAGATAAACACAAACCTCAGGAGAGGAGTGCTTGGAAATTGCTAAGCTTAGCATATTCGTAATTTGGATCATCCAGTGAAACAAGTGTGTTTCGACATGGCAAGCATAATGTAAACTCTTTCATTTTCTGTGGTGTACCTCCCTCCATTTTTGCCTTCAACTTCTTCTGAAAAGTCTTGAATGTTGCCTGTCTTCTTCTTGGGAATGCCCACTGGTCACTCCAATGCTCCTGCCATGTTTGTACTTATGTAGTTGAAGTTCTTGGATTTGTGTGATTGAAAAGGAAGAACTTAAATGAAATGTAACTAACTGGATCAAGAACCTGAGAGGCTCTGATAGCACTTGTCAAGAAGAGGATAGAAGAAAGAGAAAAGAGGAGAGAGAGAGTGTAGAAGAGAGAGAAAGACTGTAGGAAAAGAGAGAAAGAGAGTGAGGAGAAAATGAGAGAGAAAGGCAAAGAGAGAGAGAGAAAGAAGCTATGAAAGCTTGGAGAGAGAGGTGAAGATGAAAGGAGACTTGTATTATAATTTGATACTCCAAAATCAAGTCCCCAACACCATATATACCAACCAGTGTAGCTAGTATTTCCCCATTATTAAATCCCCCTCTCTTACAGAAAAGCCCCACTTATGCATAAAAGCACATAAAAATCCATACGTATCTCATGCTCGTGAAGGCATTGATGCTTATCCATGGTTGGTGATGCCTCTTTAACCATCAATCTATGCTTCATAATTCTTCAACATCGTCCCACATTCAAAATATTTAATCTCAGCCCACCCCTCTCTCACATAGAATTAGCCATGGAAACAAGTACTAAGAGAAGAGAGAGAGAGAAGAGAGAAAGAATAAAACTAGAATTCTCTACTCATTTCACCATTTCTTGCGAGAGTTCAGGTGATAGGAAGTGTGAAATTTGTGAATCTCATTCCTCTAATGCCTCTCCTCCTCTCCAATAGTTGCAGATTCATCAAGTTGATGATTTGAGGGGGCGCAAAAAAAATTTGTGTCCCCCCAAATCATAAGAAAAAACGTTTTTTGTTATGTTCCTAGCTTAATCATTGATCTTAGAAGTTAACCGGTTCTGTTTTTGCATGTTCACTGCCTGAAAGTGGTTTTGGCCTAGAAGAAGGGAAAAACAAGCTTAGAATCATAAACAAACTGGACAACTAGATTTGTGGCATCAAAAACTATCAACATGGCCTCCATCACATACTTTTTGGCTCCCAAATTCAGTATCTGCTTCAAAATGCCAAACCTTATGGGAATTAAATGGGGAGTCAAACGACCTCCGTTTGATGAACTGAGACTTGCGTTGGGTTCCTGGTGTCCAAATGCATCTAGGAAAACTCTAGCTTCTTGATATGCAATTATTTCATTTTCCATGAAAATTTGCTCTTTTACACCTTCTTCCAAGGTCTTTTTCCGCTTTAAATCGACTTCAAAAATCCACTCTCATAGACAACAACAGGATAGGATGACTCAACTTGTCAAATCCAGGAACTGTCTCTGTATATAAATAAACCATAAAGAGCATCAAGTTGCTTCAAAGAAGAATACACAACAAAACACAAACACAGCTCTCATCCTACCCCCTGACCAAATCAAGGCACAAAGATCCACAAGAAAAAGGCTAAGTATAATATAATAGAGATCTAAAGCTAGTCCCTTACCAATTGCTCCAACACAAACAAGCTAAAAAGAGTTATCAAAGGAGTCATCCTAACTGGTGGTCTGACTTGCCTATCTAACCTAGGTTAACTGGACCAGGAACTCCTACTAGGTGAGGACTCCTATTGCATGGTCTTACATTTTCGGACCCTTTTAATTTATCACTTTTTGATACTTCTAGACTTGATATCCGAGGATGTAAAAAGGAGGCAAGTGAGCATATTGTGACCCAAGGAGAATAGGGCATCAGTCTCAGGTCATGTTTTGGTATCCAAGAACCTACGAAGCACTTGTAAAAGGCAACATTAAATCCTTTCCTTTATCTCCAATCATACTTATTTATTTTTTCTGGCTAGACATCACTGCGAGGAAGACAAGGCATCGGCTTGGGGGCCAAACTCGCCCCTAAGAACCTATTAGGCCTTTGCACGGTAATGAGTATCTACTTTTGAAATTTATTTTATTTTTTTTCTTTTGTTTAGGAGTTAGAACCCCTTTTTACACACCTCCTTATACTATAGTCTTTAGCAACTCATATCACATACACAAGGAGCATCCCTTAGCTTAGCATTGTGACTACACTATGGCTCTCCTACTACACCTCGGGGATTGGCCCCAAGATACGTCGTCCAAACATATAGCACATATGCAACATAGTCTTGATTTTTTTTAAAGAGCATCCTAAGAGATAATATGAGGCTTATAAATCAAGCCCCGAAGGAAATCAATGTACTATCTACAACATGGGACTCCTTACGCTCTCAACACGGGTCAATGATCGTAACATTCAAGTGCAATGCATCCATGATTTGTTTTTTTGATACCATGTATATGTAATGCAATGCAAAGGTAAATGCCCTTAAGTGCACAAACATGTAAACTTATAAATCAAATAGTGTCGATTGTACGCAAGCAATTATTTTCATGATTTCACCCTAACACGATGCGTCGTTACTAAGGCAACACCGAAGTAATTTGTGCTACTGCTCTTCTTTAAAGACTTAAAAAAAATGAATCCTATAAGTCAAGCTATTCATAAAATTGGATTTCAATGGATTCTTAACTCCTCACAACCCTTTTTCCAAGCTATCGTTTATGGTTTTGTATTCATTGGTAGGTGAAAAGAGTATTTTTCATATATTTTTTGTATATAAAAAACAATAAATATGCACCTTAACATAAAAATGAGAATAGGATGAGGCTAAACCTCATGCCCTAGTCCAACCATACACTCATGGATACATTCGTAATTTTCTAGCACATACAATCTACTTTTTCTCATATGCAATCCAATTTTCTTAATTTTTCTTGATTTATCTTATTATCTATTATTGGTATTTTGGAAATTTTGACATATAGAGCTTGCATAAACCAAGAACAAGCATTATACTTCACATGATTCCATGTGAACACCAAAAGAACCATGAAAATATATAAAACCCTGAATTTTTTCAAAATCCCACAATTCTCGAATACGGATTTTCTTGATTTTCATTTTAATTATACAAACAACAAGAATTAACTGAGAATTTTGATTTTTCAAGCACTAGAAATCATATTCAAACATTCTAGACCATTTTCCATAATATGCGCAAAAGATTCATCAAGCAATGATACAATTGAGCACTTATGTGTTTAATTTAATACGAAATCAAATGTATTTCAAAGTCGAGAAGTTGTTGATGCTCTTCCATGGGGTGGCCACATTTTGCACATGCATATAGTTAGATTGAAGCCTTCAACACATAGACTGGACATATGTCTTCCATCTCTGATGATCTTGCTCAAATCAAAAAGCCACAGTTGATTAATCAAAGGGGTGTCAAAAAATTGCACCTCCCTCCCCCTCCTCCACACTGAAAAAACGTTTTTGGTTTAAGCCCTTAGCTTAATCATTAACCTTACAAGTTAACTGGTTCAATTTTTGCATATTCACACTGTTTGAAAGTGGTTCCGACTCGGAGGGAGGTCCAAATGAGCTTGAAATCACAAACAAACTGGATGGCTGGCTTCATAGAATCAAATCTATCAACATGTCCTTTGTTATACACTTTTTGGCTCCTAGATCTGGTAGCCACTTCATAACACCAAATGTTGCAAGGATTAAATGGGAGATCAAATTACCTCTGATTGACAAACAGGGATTTGCTTGGATTCTTGATATCGAATTACATTTAGAAAAACTCCAGCTTCTTGATCCACAACTATTTCATTTTCCATGAAAATTTACTCTCTTACGTTTCTCGGGGTCTTTTTCTCCTTTAAATCGACTTAAATAATCCGCTCTCAAGGTGTCTTTTTATGCTCCTTCTCAGGTCTTCTTTACACCTTGTGTCATTTTGAGGGTTAACATTTGCTAAAAAGACAGAAAGAATAGGTGGAACAACAGAAGGAGGGTCAAAAGGGGTAGGAGAAGATATAGAATATATAATAAACTAACAACTAGTAAAAACAAGAATTTGAGGGGAGTTTGCAAGAGTGAGTGATAAGATAGGAATGGTATCTGGATTGGAATTGAGAATAAAACTATACAAAGATAGGTGATAGGAAATTAAAAAATAGGAAAGGAGATCATTGGGATCATAAGGATAAATAGAACGATGAAATTTGAAAGTTTGGAAGAATTCACGTGTGAACAAGGGATTATCCACAATGTGTTAATACTTGAGAGCATAAAGGCCGGATATCTGATTTATGAAAACACTCCATTGATAGCGTGGATCCATAACACCATCCCCCAAAGGAGGATGCCAAGCATGTCCTATGCACCAATATGTCTAGTAATGATAATTTCTCAAGCCATCCACCAAAGTTATCTCCATTGAATATACATACATGACAGCTTGTAAGATCACATCATCCACTTAAACGTTCATGTCCTCCTCATCATGGATTATAGTTCTTGTTGTGTCGTTTTAGTGAAAAAAGCTATATATTTAGTTGTGGTGCATCTGCTATTAGCTTGCTTGTAGATTATAGTTTTTTGCAAGGTTTTCTGTTTTGTCAAAATATTTGACAACTTCAACCAGATTATCAATGTGAGAAGCTTGATAAGAAAAGTTATCCTGCAAGGAAGTTTAGGATGGCAAATCTCTTGAAGGGAAAAGTTGGTTGAAATTACATTCAAGGAGACATGCTAGTAGCACTTGAAGTTCATGCATGAAATGCTATTACAGAATTGGTAAAGACTAAGAAATATTGAGAGCACACATAGTTTACAATTAAGTATTGGCTATCCTATCCTAGTATCACAAACAGCATGATGGGCTATTTGCAGGAATTTGAAACCCCAGTATTCCATGGAAGAATTCGGCAAGGCTATTCGAAGTAAACATAGAGGCCATAAATTTGTAGCTCAGCTTAGAAACAAGTAAAAAGAAAAAAAAATCCATTAATGATTATACCTTAAAGATCAAGAGCATCGTGAAAGCTCTTGGATCTACCGGTGTGGTAGTTGATGATAATAATGTTGTGCATGCATGCTTAGATGGATGTGGAGATGAATACAAAAGCTTCATGTCATCTATGAATACAAGGGTTGATATCCTTGATTTTGCAGACTTGATTTTTATGATGATACTTGGGAAGAAGAACCTTGGCTTGGATTCCTCTTCTTTTCAAAGAAAGAATAAGTCTGAGAAAGTTTTTTACTCTAGTAGCAGAAGTAGAGGTTGTGATACAGGCCAAGGTGGTAGTCATGGTCAAGGTTATGGCAACAAAACAAAGGAGGACAGTCTCGAGGAAGGGGGAGTCAAAGAGAGAAAGTTTTGAATTCTAATAGGCAACAAAATTTTAGTGATAGTAGAGAGTGATAGCATTGTGATAAAAAAGACCACATTTCTAAAAATTGTTTCAAAAAGAAGGCTGGAATTAAAAATGAAAAATAATAGCAAGGTAATTATGCACCTAGCATAGTAGAAACAATGATGACAAAAGTGAACAATCATTTTTTATGCAACACTTTATGAATACTATGATTGTTGATGATTCATCAAAGAATGATACATGGTATGTAGACTCAGGTGCCTCTAACCACATAACTTTTCATGGAGAATGGTTTAGAGAGATACACAATCTAGTGTCTTGAGTCTATGTGGAGATAGGGGATGATATAGCTCACCCCATTACTCATGTTGGAAATGTTCCTTTGAGTATGCATGATGGCAAAACTAAGTACTTAGATGGTGTGTTGCATGTATCAAATATTATAAAAATTTTGATTTTTGTTGGTTAGATGATAGAATATGGATTGCAAGTTCAATTGACATTTGATAGTTGTTATGTAGAATATCTCAAAAATGATTGGAAGTTGATTACAAAAGGGAAACATGCTAGTAGATTGATGTGACTCTTGATGTAACTTTGCTTGAAATGGATACTACCAAGTTTTGTACAAGGTAAGTATTGTGGGTGGATGATATTGAAATTTGGCATAAGAAAATTAATCATGTGAATGTGTAGCCATCTCAAAGACATGCAATCAAAATAGATTGTGGATGGCTTGTCTAAGTTTAGAGTTGATGGATGCATAAATTATGTGAAGCATGTCAATTTGGAAAGCAAGAAAGGTATGTGTTTTCATATGAAAAGCATGTATGCAAGAAGCCAATTGAATTTATATATTCTAGTATGTGGGATCCTACAAAGATTGCAATTTTGAGTGGCTGTAAGTGTTATGTTTCCTTCATTGATGATCATACTCACAAAGTATGTGTTTACTTTATACATGACAAAAGTATTGTGCAATTGACTCTCCAATTGATGCATATCAAGTTCCTTGCATGGATCTAAGTCGGAATGGATGAGACAAGACTATATATTTTATATTGTTATAAGCTAATGCATTTGCCATCATGTTGTATATGGCCTCACAACCTTGTCCACTAACCCCAACAGTATCACATGCAATCTGAACTTCTTCCATTGATTAAGAACATACTTAAGATTCTCATTCAAAGTAGCAAGATGGAGGACTTGATATCGAGGATCTCTCAAGATTGCAATCAGATGCTTACATTTTAAGAATGCCTCCTTGGTCAATGACATCATATAAAAAGTCCCTTTTAAAAAGGCACATATTATTAAGGAATGTAGTTATTTCTAAATTCAATTTAAGTCAACAAGAGATCACAAACCTTAATGCAGCTTGTACTATCTTTTTTGGGCTTATGATTAATGGATAATGAGAACATTGGTGGTAGTTAATATTTTCTTTCCTTGTAACCCATGGGAGTTTGCTTGCACCTCTGCAAATTTGCTTCTAAAATGTTATTATCCTTCTCCATTTACATCAAACATGATTTCAATGAAGCATTCTCCTCCTCCAAGGTTGAAGTTTGTTGCATATTCTTTGCTATCTCTTGTCCCTTATCTTTGCATTGATTCAATTCTTCTTCGAGTTTCTACACTTTGTTTTCCTGATCTTGAAGGGATTTTTCCAACACATTTAGAAAAACTTAGGATTGTAACAAAGATTAATTAGTGTTATAACATTGATTGATAATATCAATGCAATTGAAGATTGTGCTGCCCAAGTGTTTGCAATAACCAAGTAGACATTGTTCACCATCCCCAACAAAACTGATTAAAAAATAAGTGAAATTAAAAGGTTTATTTATGATCTTAGTGCTAGGGTTGTTAGGATACAAGGAATTATCTCTCCAAAGATTTATATTTTTATCCTTTCAAGGATATTGGGAAGCGGTCATTACATCTTGGCCACACTTGCTATAAGGGGTGTTTGTAAGAGGATACTCTTTATTCTTAGTGAGTAGAGTAATTTTGTCACAATAATAATGATTTAGAAGGATTAGAGAGCAAAACAATGCATGAAAAACACTTAGATATTTATATAATATGGTCAAGCGCAATTAGAGGTGAAAAATATCAATTTTTGAGAGGGGAGAAAAAAAATCACTTTTGGGATCACAATTAGTCCACCCTACTAATGTGGAACTTAGGAGAAGTACTGGGGCATACAGAGGGTATATAACTACCTTTGTAAGGTCCTAGGAACCACTTATGAGGGTATAAAAAAGTATAAACTGACTTGGAGGCTATGTAATACAAAAAGATGTACTAAAAATGAGCATTTCAACTTGCAATATGATTGGATACCTTTAGAGGAAAAAAATTCATTTTCTATGAGAAATTTAAAAAGGTCATTCTTTGAGCCAAACATAAATCCGAGTTGTTGATGTGGCATTTTTTGAAGAGTGGTTGGTGGATGAAAAACTCGGGGGGTTCACTGTATAAATATTCTCTATATAGCATGCGTTTATGGCCTATTTATCAATATCCTAATCTGTGAATTTTTCTTGAATAAAACACAACCCTTTTCTATTCAATTTGTAAGTAACCCCTTTATATGACACCCTTCTGTATGTAAAAAATGTATAAAAATGCTATTTTAAAAACCCCTTATTTTGAACTCACGTTATATATACATATATTCATGAATGACTCCCCCTCCCCCCCCCCCCCCCCCCGAGATGAAAAAGGCTAGTTACTAGGGTGAAAAGAACACAAGACCCCCTCCTTTCTAGATGGAGCCTACATTAAAAATTAAGGTGGAGCTTAGGAATGTTGGGGAGCTAGGGCATAAAAAAACACGCAATGATGGCCATGGAAGAGAGACTAATCAAAGATTAAGGATTCCTAATCAATTTCATATGGGACTGTTTTTGAGTCCATGTTTCCCCTTAATGGAGTAGAGCATGAATATGGTTTTATGCGAGATATCCAACTACATACACATGTATCCAACCTATATACATGGTTTGAGGCTCTTAAAATAATAAGAATCTATCCCTAAGTCTTGCACATTGCAAGCATGAAGCCCAATATACCTTGAGCGTATTCTTTGTGCATTGTATGTATCTAGCAAGATCTCTCTCTCTCTCTCTCTCTCTCTCTCTCTCTCTCTCTCTCTCTCTCTCTCTCTCTCTCTCTTTACCCCCTAATAATTTCAGGGTATCAAAGCCTTGTCCAGGTGAGGAGTTGTAAGCTATAAGCATAAGAGTCCACATAGGAAGCCCCAATCTATGTGTGTGTAGTGAAATTTGAATTCTCAATACATTTCAATCTGATTATGCAACTTTCGCTAACTAATACATACTTTTTCACACACTAACTATATGAGAGAAGGTGTAATATGACTTGTGCATGTGGTTGTGTGTATGTGTAAGACCAATATGCATTAAGCAATGTGATTGTGTTATGTGCTATGTTGTAATGTTCATGGGTTATGTGGCCCACATGACAAAAATCTTAGTGATGTGATGGAGAAGGTAGTGCTATGACACGAAGATGGCATATGATGGAGTGACTATGTGTCAAAATTAAGGGCTCATGTGATGGGTTTTGTATATAATGAATTCAAGGTCCATGTGGTGGAGCCTAAGCTAATGTGATAGACCTTAGGCTCATGTGATGGATCCAAGAGATTGTGTGTCATGTGTTAGAATTTGTTGTGTGATAGCTACTACATGATGGAGAGAAAACCATCTCTCTATATGACATTAGGTTCATGGAAACTAGTCTTCAGGATATTTTTTTCATCCATAAGAAAATGGCCTCCAAATATAGATTTACTATTGCATAATGGATAGAGTATGGCTACAATAGCATACTAGCCCATTCAAAAGTCATTTGGTTGTCTCAATCACCTTTCGAAGGTTGTATATAGAAATAAGCCCTAGACTAAGTGAGTTTGCACCAATAGTCTGAGTGTAAATAGAACCTTAGAGGGGTTGTAGCATTAGTTGTTTCGAGAATAATGACAATAATGCATGAGTATGAAAGGCCATGATGAGAGGATGCTTAAGAAGCAGGAATAAGCCCCATCCGTGTTATTTTGCAAAGAGATCACATTGTTAAACTTGTCTCATAATATTTTAACGTTGCACCTCTAAGGGCTCATCCTAACTCAAACGATGGATAAATGTGGATTTCTTTCCCACAAGGGGAAGTTTAAATAGATGTTATATATATATATATATATATATATATATATATATATATATATATATATATATATATATATATATATATATATATATATATATATATATATAGAGAGAGAGAGAGAGAGAGAATGACATGGTTTCTCTATTTCACTCTTCAAAAAATATCGGTATTTTGTGTTTTTCTCTATTAGTTTTGCCTTCTTTTAGAAAAGTAATTTTTTTTTAAACCCTTTCTATTTTTTGAAAAAGTTAATTGGAATTTCTTTTTCCCACTCAAATTTTTTTCCTCCCTAATATTATGTTTTATGTCAAACTTTGAATCTTTTGTGAGAATGAGAGATACTCACGTTTTAGCATTTTTAGGAACAAATGATTCTAGAAAACAAAATTACCTCTTGATACCATGAGTAATTTATTCTTCATACAAGCACATTGTTTAATCTTAAAACATATGTTTAAAAATCACATGTGGTTTTGCATTATGCATTCTCCTTCTTTCTAATGATGAGGGTAGTACAATAATTGATATGAATAATTCGTCCCTTTTGAGTTTAATTCTTCCCTTCTTATATTTACTAGAGGTGTAAATTGGAGCATTATTGGCCTTTAGGTCTAGAATGAGCCTAATTTTCACACACATTAGTGTAAGGATCATTAATAGGAGTAAAGAGGGAAGTTAGAGATATGAACTATATCGACATGAATTTTATAATGGACCATTCTTAAAATGTACTAGCCATGTAAGTAGTAGGCTTAACCAAAGTAATGACTAGGCATAGGGATGTACTACTTGCACTCTAGGGAAAAACTAGAGATGTACATGGATCCTTAGCATCTAAGATCATTTGATCTCACTTCTACCTAATATATTCTAGTTTAAAGACCCCTACAAATAAAAGTAAAGACTAAGGGATATGAAGAATCTGATCATAATATGAAGGAAGATGAGTTATAGTTCCACTTGAATCTACGTCCTTTTCAAAATCACCTACACTTTGTGTCTCATATTCTATCAAAAGATTAAACTTAAATGGACATCAAATAAAGTTTACCTCTTTCTTGTGATTGATAACTAAAGCAATTGAGGTGATCAAAGATGCTTTCTCAAAGTTTCAAAATTATTTTGTATGTAGTGTAATCAAGAGGATGTGAGTTATATAATTGCTACGTTTGTACACATGATAATTATGTGTGCCATGTCATCATCTCCATCATAATAATCAAAGTGCAAAAAATATTACAATTAATGAGTAAATTGAAGATATTGTAATGGTATAAAGATGTGGGATAGTTTAGTATCACCTACCTAGAGTCACGTTAGCCCACTAAAAGTAGCTCAACTACTCCTTTCAAGTGACTAATGGCTATTTCATGAGATAAGTTATAGAAAGCCCAATGCTTGAGTTTGTTGGAATGTATTCTCTAGTTGAAAATCTACATTGTTTAAAAAGTAACATTTTTCCAGCATAGACATTGCATCGACCCTTTTAATTCATGCTTTAATAAAGGCTACTTTGAATCATAGATTTTGGGCTCATTTAAAGCCTCTTGAGAATGTATATTTACATGACCATTTCAATTTTATCTTATTCAACTATGCAATAATGCCTAAATTAAAAGCTTCCATTACCACACATTTTTGCACACATTCAAGGATTGATGTCCACAATCGTTGCATAATTTGTTATATGGTGCTAGAGATTGAAAATTTTCATTCATTAATGTGTGCAATATATTTTAAGTCATAAATTATCCTAAAATTGATTTTCAATATGGACCATTGCATTAGCATTCATTATAGTATAGTTATTCAAATTCAACCATGAAGGTTTGATAATTCTTGATCAACTTAAGGCTAACTTCTCATCCTTGGATTTTGAGGATAAAGTTTGCCTCATGTTTTTTTTTTGAGAGAGATTTCTTATGGTTGTATGCCTTGAAAGTCTTTACCCCTCAAGGGTAGGTTCATGTTGATTATTGAATCGAATCAAATCAATACCCTCTTTCTAGATGATGAAAGTGGTAAACCAAGGATTGCATAATCCAAATGTTATTTGGTAACTTTAATACAAAGGGAATATACATAACATATGCAATGTGTTCTACCTTGACATTATGTTGTTTAGTGGATTACAAAATCTACTTATAAATGTATCAAGTGAAGTAATATTGTACTATGGATGCTTTTAAGGGTCATCCATTGAGGTTCTAGTGATGCCTACCATTATGGAAAACTATAGGAATGGTGATTCTTCTTCCTCGTGTTTGAAAGGTGTAGTTGTCAACCACAAGATTTGTGAAAGGATTATACAAAGTAGATAATCCCTTTGCTCCCATAAATCTGTACCATTCTTATCACAACTTCCTTTTACTTAGAATTGTGATGTGTCAATAGTTAGATGTCTTATGGTTGTCTCAATCCAATGATAGTGTTTAGTAAGAAGTTTTTGTCCTTCCCTCATTTTCATAACTTCTAACTCCCATGGCACGCCTCTTCACAATATTATTTTTATTATATCAAACCACTAATATACTCAATATTTAGTACATGCGCTGCTAGTTGTCAACATTAAGTAATAAGCTTTAGAAAGGAGAATAGGAGAATCTTTTGTAAGGAGATTTCAAGGAAAGAAACATTGAATGTCATACTTTTGGAAAGAGGGCACAAGTGTCCTATGGCATTGACCCCGTCATGAAATGAAAATTGATGTGGACTCGTGGTAACTAATCAAAATCATAAAATGAAAAAATTGATATAGGTACAACTAATAAGAATTCATGCTAAACATTGAGAAAATAAAGAGACTCTATCAACTAAGATCCATATAGTGGGGTGTCAGAGTAGCTTTCATGGCATAGAGTGGTTCAACGTGTGCATGGTCACATATATGCCCCAATAGACTTGGAGTTTTACGAACCTAGCACATGTCATCATAATGAGTGGAACTACCATAGGCATCTTATGCTTGTATATATATTCACAAAAATAATTGTCGCTAGAAGCACATGATAGCCTATGTTGGATAAGTAACATCATGTAGAACAAGATAACACCTACCAAAATTCTTGTTGTAACAAATTGATTTGTCAAAATGATTAAGTGGTTGAGTGATTATATGTTGTAGAGTAGATGGGGCATGTCCTTAGAGGCAGTATGGGCAAGATCTTTAGAGACGGGTATTTTTGAAAAAAAAAAAAGACAATAGAGTACTATTAAAGGCAATAGGGCACCAACATTAAAGTTTAACATTACCACTCTCATTGTATATTATTCTTGCGCTTATTGTTTAGTGTGGCTACTATTACCAACTTAGTCATGTCTTACTTAAGAAAGAGAGCCTTGATGTGATGTGCCCCCGGGACAAAGGTAGGGGAAAGTCACCAAAGTATGTCACATTGTGACTAATGATGGCTCCTCCTAGAAATAGTGAAAATCCGAAGTTAGATAGCACTAGCAGCTTAATCACTGTTAATAGTGTCATAATCACTGCGGAAGAGAATGGGGCCGGCCCCGTTAGTAGTGGGCTGGTAATTAAGGCAGCTAGCCGGGTCTAAAAATGCCTAATTATTAGGAGCCTATCAGAAGGTGCGCCTGATGCGCAAGGAAGGAATGAGGTATGTTGCATTATTGCACAGTGGCGATATATTCAGTGCGATGAGTAAGTAGAGGGTGTGTGTTTTAAGTGCGAATGTGCTGTGATCACATGCGCATGCAGCTAGTGATATGAAACAGTGGTGATATTTGGTGCGTCTAGGCTTTTGCTTCGAATATATGCAACTCGATCAAAGACACAGAGAGAGAGGGGGGGGGGGGGGGGGGGGGGGGGGGGTTTGGTTCTCTCCAATATTGGGCTGGGAATGATGCCTTGTGGATTACGTTAACGTCGCCATAAAAAGAAACCCTAAATTGATTGTCGAGAGAGGAAAAAAACGACGGTTGCGTAACAGGGTCCCGGTAATACAGTAATTATCGACCGGGTTTGTCAACGTAGGCTGGATAAAGACGGAAAAATGGCGCATTTTTATTTATTTGTTTTTTAAACGTATATATTCACTATTTACGGGATGCAATAGGGCAGAAACGTCACATGTCCCCTCTCACACAGGCTACAGCGATAGTCCCTCTCATTTGGTGGGTCACCCACTTGGCTAAAGTGGCCGTAGCACCAACTCTGGATTTTCTTTTTAATTTCTTTTTTGAATTTGGGCAGCGGAAAAAGATAATAATTTTTTTTTGGGTTTTTTGCTGGGTAAATTTGGGCCATGCAAGCTAAGTAGTGGGGGAGAACCGGGAATTTGTTAAATAATTGGAGGAAGCATCGGAGAGGCTGCTGCGCCCCTCGAGCGTGCTCCAGCGAGGCGAATAGGTTCCCTCTCTCTCTCTCTCTCTCTCTCTCTCATGTTCATATATATTCAGCGTGTGCGTGTATCCTTATAATATATGGAACTAGCTTCTAGGCTTCATTTCTATATATCCCCCCCCCCCCCCCCACAGCTTCTATCCTTTTCCTCTTGTCATAGACCCTATAACCTCCCCACAACATGCCTATTTCGCCTCCCCCTTGCTTTTCCTGCCCTTATAAAGAGCCGCTCGTACTGCTTGTTTTATCTAAAATCTATTCAATCCTGGCTTGCAGCTCACAGCTCGCCTGTTCGCTTAAGCCGAAGGGCGCGCTGTAGCTCCTGTATATTAGCCGCTAGCGCTTCCATCATGGGCCACAGCACCGCCGCCATTAACATCCTTCCTCACCAGCCCGCTGCCCATCGCGCCACCCACCCCATCGATGCCGAAATGGGTCCAATGCATGGCCACAAGCCCATGATTAGTAGCAAAGAAGTTAACCTTAAAGGCGTGGATGACGAACCAACCAAATTTGCCCTCGAATCCAAAGGTATATATATGTTTTAAGTATTTGCATGGGTTTTTTATATGCATATCAAAGTTAGGGATCTTTAATACGATCGTATTAACGTGATAATAACGTCAAATTACAATATAGATGGATGTATTCAAACCTTATGCGCATTGTTTGATCTCTTATCTCCATAGAATTATAGAAGTCTTTGGATCTTTTTCATAGTATGGATCTCCATAATTTGTTTTTTGAGCTCCAACAAATCGTGAGCTTCTACGCCATACCTAGCGGCCTAGGTTGTCGAAAACTACCACATGTTAGTAGTAGGGAAATGGATCACTTGCACGGTTTTGGCTCCCTATTGCAATAGGCTAATAAGTTATGAGCTTCCATAATATGATTCTTAGTGTAGGGGCTTGGATCACAAGCATGAAGGCCAACTGGAGCCCCTTCTCCTGCATTGCAACAAGCTGGATGTGATGTGATGTGGCCTTCCTTGGAAGGAGCGCATGATGCTTGACACTACTAGATGGGAATCCTATGATCATCTCCATGATTGGAAATGTTCTGAACTTTTTTGTGCATTATTCCCATGATAGGAAATGGGTAGAAATTTTTTGTGCACGGGCAACAAGCTAGACTAAATAATGCAAGAAAAATCAATCCAAAATTCAAATAAATTAGAAACTATTACAATACAACCAACAATTTCGTACTAGTAAGCTAGATTAATTACAAATGGTAAATGCGTTAGAGATAGTATAGCAAGCAACCTACGCTTTACCCATCATGCGACAAGTACATTATTTTTAACGCTACCTTCCTTCCGCCACGTTGTCTCATTAAATCTCAATAAACTTTCTTTATTACTTTGCAACTCACCAACCACCTTCTGCCACGTGATAGAGTATCCAATGAAAAGAGAAGAAATAGCTTCTAAAAAACACAAGAAAAATAACATGGTAATTATAACAGAATTGATACATATTTATGTAGGTATGATATTTTTCCTGATACTGATGAAAGCGAATGGGGTGCAGGCACGTGGATACATGCAGCGTACCACCTCACGTCGGCGACGGCGGGGCCGCCACTGCTCAGCCTGCCGTACGCGATGGCGGCGCTGGGGTGGGGCCCAGGAGTCCTGGCGCTGGCGGCGGCAGCGGCGGTGTCGTACTACGCCTGCTACCTGCTCTCGCTCTCCATGGAGCGCCTCGAGGTGCGCGGCATGCGCTCCCTCCGCTTCTGCGACCTCAGTGAGCACGTCCTCGGTAATCATCATCATGCTCATCACCTATCTTCACATAATCTTAATCAACCCCAGATTCCCCACTCATTAATTACCTAAATATACCACAAACCTCGTTATTAACCATGGCTTAATCCTCAACCTCAGCACTCTCGCATCGCTGCCAGGATAACGAAGATCATACTCTCTGTTTGGATAATTAGCGCTTAATTATTATAACCCTTCCTATCCGGCTTGTTAATCATCTTAATCTGGTCTTACAAATCGTACTTTGACTGGTATTATATTTCCCTGATTGGATTCTTAGTATGACCCTGACAGGACCGTGGTGGACACAGTACCTCGTTGCCCCACTCCAGCTTAGCGTGTGTTTCATGGTGGTCATCGGGGGAACGCTTCTTGGTGGCCAAACTATGAAAGTAGGCTCTCTCTCTCTCTCTCTCTCTCTCTCTCTCTCTCTCTCTCTCTCTCTCTGCGTGTGCCTGTGTGTCTGTGTCTGTGTCGTGTGGCGCACCGATGCTAAAGAACAGACAGCCGCCTGCTCGAGTTTCACTTCCCAAAATACTTTCATTGTAACTTTTCAAAAATACGAAGAAGGACGATCTAAATCTCTAAAATTACTCCCCAATTTTGAAAACAGAAAGGCTCTATATATGGATTTAGCAATTTGCCTACTACCTAGTAGTATCCATCTCTATTTAGCAATTTGCTTAGTAGTTAGTATATTGTCCATTCCTACATCAAACCTTATGCCATGCGTTTTAATTATCATGATTCATCATCGTGTGCCCTTATAATTGACAAAGATCACCGGTCGCCACCAAGAATTAGTCACCTTTTCTTATCACATCATAAGAAAAAGTATAAAGGACAGATTAATCACCGCATTCTCTTTCCCGTCACAAAAAAATGGATGATTGTCTAATTCTAATTAAGACTTGAGAATCTCTAAGAGTCAGGTTTTCTTGTATAGGGCTATAATCTTTTTTAAAAAGCAATCTTAGCTACAAACAAGTATAAAGCTATAACCTAAATATCACTTTAAGGGCTTTCACTGTCTCATGTTAAACATTGGTAGAATACTAATTAACCAGATTAGTGTTTTTATCTATGCACAGGAAATGTATCACTCTTACAGTAATGGTGGAGCGTTGGAGCTTTATGAGTTCATAGTTATATTCGGCATCTTAGTCCTACTACTTTCTCAAATACCCTCCATGCATTCCCTACGCCACTTCAACCTGGTGTCCATAATCTTGTGCTTTGGATTTAGCTTGTGCGCAATCATTGGATCTATTATTGCAGGTGTGGATCCAAACCTAGTAGAGTCTCGTTATTTTCACATGAGTGAACATTTTACAATGCATTTTCACGTGGGCCAATGTTAACTAAATAGTGCCTAGTTCCATGCAAGCTATATATGACATGCATTTTACCTTGCAAATGATGATTATTAGGGTATTCAACAAAAGCATCAAAACCCAATTATGGCGTTCCCGGTCAATCAGAGGTGCAAAAGATATTTGGGATCTTCACTGCCATTTCAGTTATGGTCACAACATGTTCGAATCCATTGGTAGTTGAGATACAAGTAAAGACTTAAACCACTAACATTTTATTTTAACCATGGACTCTAACTATTTTATTAGTCTATGTAAATTAAGATTGATATTGGCTATGGTCTAATCTAATGTATATTGGGTAATTATAGGCATCCTTAGCTGAGCCTGTAGAGAGGAAGATGGTGAAAGGCTTAGGGGTGTGCTATGCAGTGGCATTATGCACATTCTTCCCAGTTGCTATTTCTGGCTATTGGGCTTTTGGTAACACGGCAAATGGTGTCATCTTCTTGAGCATGTTTAAGTCACACAATCATGCACTCGTCCCACGATGGCTTTACTTCTCAGGAAATGCTTGTGCATGTTTTCAACTCATCGTCTACACTGTTGTAAGTTCTATTTCTATCATCATGATTGCAAATTCCACAAGTTTTATTAGCATTTCTTGGAAGGATATGTTATAGTAATGGTTAGAAGAATCTAACTTGTTCTTGATTGAAACAATATCCCTAGTTAATTAGAATTGATAAGTCTTTAGTTTTGTAAAAAGAATCATGCTCTTTTCCTTATTAATCTCCATCAATATTAACACAATAGAAAAAGGAAACTAGCATATATAAATGTTAATTTTCTCTAATTAATAATATCATAATAAAAAATATAAAAGACCTACATATATAGGACCTCATAATGTGGGGCCAAATTTTTGTATGTGTACGGAGCATGGGTATACATAAGGGAAAAATGTGCATTCCTATGTGGCTAAATGTGACATTTGTGAGGGGCATGTGTGGTCAATATATGAACATGGGAGTTTGTTCAGTTTTTTCACACCTTATGAATACTACATGTTAGCCACAAAAGGACTGAGCCATGTAAATCCTTATCTAACTTTACCATCGTTCAAAAGATACAGAGAGAAGGTGCACACATGCTGTACAAAAGGATAGGGTCCAGGTGTACAACTAACTTGAGCCCATTTAAGACAGGGTCCCTTATACCTAATGCATCATTGTCCATAAGGAATAGCTTTAGACAAAACTATTGAACACTTTATTTAAAAAATTGCTTACACTCTAGAACTAAACAAGTCATTTCAAATGAGATTGGAAATGAGTGAAACACATCAAAGAAAGAATCATAGATTTTGTAAGAAGATACCTCTCCTTTTTCTTGATCAAGAGAAGAGGAATTGAAGGAGGAAAGGCATTGTCATTAGTTGCATGGACATCATGCTTTGCCAAGCAATTTCATACTTTACAAATAGTATGCCCCTTTTTAAGCAACCTTTGGGTGTTGTCCAGTTTGACACGGAATATAGAACTAGAAAGTTATAAGGTGAAAATTCACGATATATGTGAACATGTGGATGTGCAAAAAGGAAATTGACATAGAGGTATACGTTTATATCACTATGTTTATTAATACTTTATCTTAAGAAATATATTGCTTTAAGAGCATGTGTGCAATGTTAGTGATTTGACCCAATCTTCATTGGTTTATGGCAATTGTCATATGAAGGTAAAATATTTAATTATGAAATTCTTAGTCATAAGGGTAGCTAGATAATAGAAACTCTTATACTTTAGACATTAAATGAAACCTTGTATGTTTGGAAGGCTATTCAAAAAATTTAATAGCTCAAAATTTTCCTTCTCTCCCATAGCCTCCATAAATAAACATGAATACAATTCAAGTAGTTACAGCGATAGATAACAACTAAACATAAATTGGTTAACAAGTTCTCCTTTTCGAAATTGATGGACTAGCTTCTAATAAGTCAAGAAGTGTTTAGTTGTCCTTTTTGAAATTGATGGACTAGCTTCTAATAAGTCAAGACATGTTCAGTTAATCTCCTTGAAATAGTTACATAAAGGGCAAGGAAAACTTTCGGAAGGTAAAATGAATTGACACGAAGGTGATCCAATGTTCAATCTAGCTTTGATAACATACGGCAACAGTTGAAACAATGACTTGACTGACATGAAACCAATATTTTAAAAAACTCTAAAAAGGGAATAGATAGAGAAGTAGAAGAGACATGTATCCTGACAAAGTGTCCAACAAGTGAACTTTCTTTGGATTGGAATAATTTTCTTTGTCTAACCAAGAGCTCACCTTCAAATATTAGAAGTAATATTTAAGGGTAGTGGTAACAAATAGTATATGTATGCATTCTTGAAACTTGGAACCAACTTTAGGATGGATCATGTTTCAAAGTGTTGGGGTGAATACTTTTAATTGGAGTTGCATGTGCATGTGATGCTTTTCTAAGATTAGTATTGTAAGCAAATAAATATATATGCATTATAGTGAAGCAAAAAACTGTTGTATTAGAAAGATTTAACAGTTACTCTTTGGCCTAAAAATTGCATTTATTCTTATGAAGATCTATTAGAATAATTGACATAACAAAAAACATAGTTGTTAAAGTACTACGTAGAGAAAGTTGTGCTTCAATGTGACTCTTAAATCCAACAATATACTTGGACAATAAACCTTGGATTATCAATTTACTCAGTTGACACTAAACCTTAATCATGCATTAATAAACTAGCTAGGGCAAACATCTTGGATAGTGTTGAGTTGATTCAAGATTAAACCTTGGTGTGTGAGCATGATCACTAATTGAGGCTTGACCATAGGGTGTTAAATGATGCAATTGCATCTGGATTCAATGTTTTTAATAACTAAGAATTGTATATGTTTGCCATTTTTAAAGTTGAGAATGATATAAATATGAAAAATATAAAACCTCATCTTCAACTTGACTTGTAATGGAGAAGGTCTAGAGTTCAATTTGTATTGAAGCTAGATTATCATGGACGTATGAGATGGAGTGATTGTTTTGTATTAGTACACTCACATGCACACACACACACACACATAGATATACAAATTTATTTATTTACTTATAACGATTTATTGTTGTGTGTGTATACGATGTGTGTATAATTTATATATGTGTGTGTATATGTATGTATATATCTATAATAAATAAATAAATGATGGATATATATTTCTTTGTATTTTTGTTATTTAGGTTTTATCTATTTGTTTATTTATTTATGTGTATGTATATTTATCGATTCTCATACATGTTGCATGATTGAATGCTGCAGCTGCATCTGCATCCGACGTTCGAGAGGCTGGAAGCGATGGCGGCGGATGGGAGGCAGGGGAAGTTCTCAAGGCGGAACGTGGCGGCGAGGCTGGCGGCGAGGTCGGTGTTCGTGGTGGTGTCGACGCTGCTGGCGGCGATGCTGCCCTTCTTCGTGGAGTTCAGCGCCTTCATGGGGGCCGTGGGCTTCACGCCGATCTCTCTCTTCCTCCCGCTCCTCTTCTACACCATCATCTTCCGCCCCTCCCCCAAGACCTTCCCCTTCTGGGTCAACTACCTCATCATGAGCGCCTCCCTCATCGTCATGGTCCTCGGCGGCATCGCCTCCCTCCACCAGATCATCTCCGACGCTCGAACCTACCGCCTCTTTGCCAACGTCTAAGTCATCATTATACTCATCGTCGCCGTCATCATCATCATCGTCAACACCACTAATGGCTCCCCTGCAGACACCACCACCATCATCCCTTCCACCGCAGCATTACTCTTCCCTGCAATCTCCTCAACCTCGGCAACAACTTTAGCCTACCAGAATGGCATATTCAACCCCTTTTCACATGCATTAGTAGACTACATATGTCCAATGGTCCATCTTAACATAGCTCCCTTCTTATATCTTATCAAAACTCCTTGCTTCATTAAGCTTATATATGTCCAAGTTGCTATAAGGCTTGTCCTTTTCCGAGAAATATATTTATATAACTCTCCCATGACCACAAGGCTTGTCCTTTTCCTAGAAAGATCCTTATATAACTCTCTTATGAGCAAAACACCCATTGATACTAATATTGGGTGCTTGAAAATATTCTCCCACAAAATTGGGTTGTACTTACTACATTACTTGCAGATTATATCACTAATTGTAGTTAGCACTATGATCATGACTGTGAAATGTTTGGTTCCAATCATGGGAAATAAGAAACAAAATTGACATAACATAACTTTGCAAACATATATTCAAGAGAAAGAAGCAATCTAGTTGCACCCTCAAGGCAGTCACTACAATTAATTTGCCTTCTCATAAAAGTCATGAACTAATGTCCTATTTTTAATTAGTGACATACACCTGTATAAGGGATGAACACATGCATATCATTCTAAAAGAGAAAAGTATAGAGATCCTTCAATAAATTGTGAGTTTTCCATTATATTAGAAGAATAGAGATCAACACCTCAAGAATTCATAGCATTGATTCACATTTAGAGTGTGTATTGTGTATAATATAAGCATCTCTCTCTATATGAATAAGATGTGGAAAATAAATGTAAGGATCTAGCAAACCATGTGTAATTAATACTTGTGCTGAGGTCATTATGGGTGGGGACTAAGATACTCTAACTTAATGTTATATACATAGAAGGTCTTATTTCTTGGCAAGGTGGCATTTGCCTATTACCTCTTAAAATAGTTGCAAGAGTCATGATAGGGATTCCATATTGGTTGGGACTAAGCAAAGGTGTGGAGGCTTTGGTCCTAATATATGTGCAACTAAAGAAATATTTTTTGTATCGGCCATTGCATCCATTATTGTGCAAGCACCTTAATATCCAAATGAAAGGAATTCATCCATTCCATATAATCTAAAAAGAAAGATCTTCAAAAGGACATTTACTTGATTTTAGATTTAATTTTTGCTTTATTGTGGTGTTCACAACATCCTTTATGAGTTTGACTTATGTGTATTTTTACACATACAGTGACATTGCACCCTTCATGTGTTGAAGGTGTATTTGATGATCTCATTGATGACATAAACACATCAATTACTATATTCTAGCTTTGACCCAAAATTAGTGAAAGGATCATCAGAATCGAATAAAATTTTGTGTGATATCTTTGGAATTGTTACAACTTACAAGTGTGGCACCATAATTTTTCTTACTTATAACAAAATATTGCAAGCAATCTATTTTGTATGTAGCTTTGCTAGATAACAAGAAGCTTTTTCACATTGGGCTAATGGTGTTGAGATAAGGTATGTAAATAGAGATCTCAATACCAAGAGTAGGGATTTGCTACATGTAAAATGTAGAAGGCAAAGCAAGTAATTGAATGGAGAAGGTTCATACTAAATAGAAGATAGGAAACATATAATGGAGGGTCCAAGCTTGGATAAACAATTGTTACAAGTGAATTTGTGATGTAAGAAACTTACTACATTATTAGTCTTTTATGTAGTGTCCTAACTACAACTCAATTAAGTTTTTCATAGCAAAATTAATATGCTATCTTATGAATGGCATGCTATAGTGAAGTTTTTATGCAATAGTACCATAATGTTGCTTCAAATGTAATGAAATTGTAAGAAACTTGCATCCACCATTACATAACAACTTCAGGTATAGTTGTTATGGAGCGGCCTAACAGTTCTATCACAAGATTGTGTGTAACTAGGTTGCATTAATATGAATATACGATCTGTATAATATTGAAAATACATGTTATTATACAAAGATTCTAAAAAATATGGGGTGTAATAGGGGACATGTTAATAAATACTTGGATTATTGGACAAGTTGCAAATGAAGGATTAAATTTGGAGTAATTCAATAGTAGTTGAATTAAATATAATTAATTAATGAATGGCAATCTTTTAATTCAAAAGATATCTAAGTAAAATTTTAATCAAGTTTTTAGTTCCAATATATTTTATGGATTTTAAATTTTAAAATTTTTAAGCCATTTATAACTTTCAAAAATTTATTTTATATTCAAAAGAAAAGTTTTATGATGTTAGTTTATTTTTGAGTTAAAATTCATAATAATTTAACTCTATTGTAACTTAAAGCAAAGCGTTGTATTTTTAGTTTGTTTTTTAGTGGAAATTCATAATAACATATTCTATTATTTGTAGTTAAAATTTAATTTTAATTATTTATCTAGTTAAATGAGGTAAATTTTTATTAAAACCTTCTATATAGTTTAAATAATTACATTAGTGGAAGTTTTATAAAATTTAAACTTATACTTACATGTTTCAAACATGATTTTATTTTGAAAAAAAAGGACTATAGTAATAACTCTATTTTGAATTTTTTTTTTCAAAGAGACCTATTTAGTATGGGGAAGAACATGAAAAATATATATGATTATTTAATTAGCTTTTTGATTTAGACTTAAAGTCCATGATTAATCAGTGTCAAAGTACTTGATTAACTTGTACATGATGTGAATATTAAAGTGTATGATTAGTGCTTGCATAATTGGAATGCAAAATACATGATTAGAATGCAATTAACTCATATGTGATTCGAACATAAAGTATATGATTGAAATGCAATTAATTCATATATGATTTAAATACAAAATGCATGATTAACTCATACAAGATTGGAGCATGAAGTACAGGATTAACTCATACAGAATTGAATTGAGAAGTACACAATTTGGAACACAAGTAACATGCATACAATTGGGTGCAAAGCACATGATTGGAACTATACACAATGTTTTCAAGGTAATACTTTTAGATGCATTAAAATGAAACAATTGAGGCAATTCGAAAACAAGTAAATCGTATAGTGTTTTTATAATAAAGTTCAATCAAATACTACAAAAATGTTTGTTGCAAAAGTTGTCTTATACTTATGAGATTTTACTCTTTGATATTTGATGATCTAGCCTCATAAGTGTTTGAACCTATATTATTATGTAGATTCTCTTTAGGCATAGCTTGGGTAAGATTACCAAGGATTTGGTCAACATCCACTCTTCATTGCATTGTTTTTTAGTTATCTTAGCTTGAGTAGTGTAACAAAACCAAGGGCTTAAGAGTTTGGTTATGTAATAGCATTTGCACAACTTGGTTATGCATACTTAGCTCACAAAACAAACAAAGAAATCAATAACATGTTGTTGTGTCGTTTTCTAGTAAGTGAATTGATTTCTTTATTGAGGCTCTCCATAAGTTCTTTCGATGAATCCATTTCATTAAAAAAGGTTTCATGCTTTTCTTAAGTCATTGTAATGGTATCATGCATTCTAATACATGCTTCTCTATTCTAGTCATAACCTTGCTACTTGCTCTTCCTAGACAAATCTCTGCATTTACGAGCTTCTCTATCTAGTTCACCCTTTTTTAAAGTATATCATAGACATATATTTGTTGCAATGTGTATAGAGGCAATTTTTTATTATGCAAAACTTTGCCAAACCAATATTAGTAATCCAGAAACTTGAGTGATGTAGTATCTTTACAATTTCCTAATTTGTACAAAAGCTCTTCTCTTAAGAATCATTTGGGGATAGCTCTCTTACCTTGTTCAAAAGTTCAAGGAGGTAAATCCTTAGATGTAATATGATTAGGGCCTTCAATTGGGACATTGAATGGATCAACTTGTCGTAGTGATGTAAAGTTGTTATTTATAGATTATATGTTTTCACTTGATCAATGGAGTTTTCTTGATCAATGTTGGGACCAAAAACAAGCTCGACACTAGCTCTAGGACTCTAGGCAGACTCCTATGCTCACCAAACTACCCTCATGGCCATGCAACTAGGAGTGTCTAGAGGCTACATACTAATCTAGCAAAATCATCTGTTTATATCAATTTGGAGTCCAATGATTTCTCCCCTTTCCAACTTCAACAAAGGGAGTATACCACATATAGGCGGCTAACACCTCATTGCACACACATACAAAGCACCCCCTAGCTGATTATTGTGGCTCCTGTGGCTCTCTTACACCCTAGGGATTGGCCCCAAGATGCGTTGTCTAAACATAAAACACAAGCATAACATTTTCCACTGTTTTGATAAAGCGTTCCAAGAGATATTTTTGTTTCCTCACTTAATTGGTCCCTCAAGAAAATTATTATATCCTACAACTCAGAGATCCTCACACTCTCATCGTTGGTCAATAGTTTTAGTAACCAATTGCAATGCATCCAGTTGAGATTCCCCTTTCTTAATACCATGTATAAAAATGCAAATGCAAGGTGTAATGCCATATAATTCTCAAACAAATTATCCACAAATTAACCAGTGTATCATGCAAAAAAAAAAAATTCAATGATTTCCTTTCTAATTTATTGCTGCATTGTTTAGAAACAACATCAGACTAATCTGTGCTATTGTCCCTTTAAACTTAAATGAAAGCCCTTGACAAAATAAAGGCATGAAGTCCATGAGGGATAGGCCAAGCATACTCTAATAGAGATCTGGAGCTAGTCGCTAACCAATTGCTTTAACGTAGATTGATTTTAAAAAACCTATAAAAAATGTCATCCTAAGTGGTGTTATGACCTACCTACCTGATATAGGATAACTAGATTAGGAACTCCTACTAGGCGATGACTCCTATAGCATGGTCTATAACAAATCACATATTTTTTAATTTTATCACATTACTTTTTTTATTACTTTATATTTGAGCGTGCAAAAAGGAGGGAGCTGAGCATGTTGTGTCCCAAGGAGAATATGGCATCGACCTCAAGTTCAGTCTCGGTACATAAGAACGTACCAAGCTCTCACAAGGTGACATGATTTTTCTTTTTTTGTTCTTAAATTATTTTTGCTCCAATCTAGGAACCTACCATGCCTTTGTAAGGTGATGATTATCTGCTCTTGGAATTTTTCTCTCTTTATTTTTTATTTTAAATATTGGAATATCTTTTGACACATTCATATTTTATGCATTTCAGATATATTCGTGACTTTTTCTCTCTTATTTATTAAGTTTCCCTAACTGCCTCACAACTAATAGGGATTCTTACAAATAGTTGTTTAGCAAGCTAGCAAGACAAGGCCACTAGGATTTCCCTATAAAATAGCTCTTAGATTGCATGATAATGTCTTTACCACGAGGTGGACAACTACTTAAATCTTGATGGACATACTTAACCCTAACCTTGGGACTTCATGCCTTAAATGCTAGTTCCCAACAAAAGAAATACCCCACATATATATACACATACAACATAAGAGAAAATAGACCCTCATAAAGGAAGGATATTACCTAGACTTGGCCACAATAAGCTTTTGCACATAAAGAGGCTCTCTCCATGTGCTCCATCGAATTTGTTTAGTATAGCACTAAAACAAAACCCATTAACTACACATGCACCAAACAAAAAAATGGATCTTTTGGACTAATGAAATCAAATAACTCTCTACAAAAAAAATAGTCATCTTGGCCTAACAAAATGTAACCATAAAGTACACCACTCAATAACCTACTACTAAAAGTGAACCTTGGGTCCCTACATAAATCTTACTGAAGTACAAAACTAGACCCAGGGAATAGGCTACTCAGGTCCTATACCAAATGCATCAAATTATTAGCTAATCTCTTTGCATAAATGGCAAGGGGTGTCCAACGAATATGCCATTGAGCAATCTAATATATCCATGACAAAATAGGAAGATGGTCAATCGCTACATGGCTCATAATCCATACTAACCATCAACAGCCAAAACATGTCATGTCAGCACAAGCAATCCACATACTAGCCATGGACTAACAATAGGAGATAATTGTAAAAACCCCTCAAGACCACAGTTAAGAAAGAAATCTTCAACAAAGCCATAAATAGCCGGGGAGTCTGCAAAGTGATTCCACTATGAGGGTATCAATTGGCAAGTCACTGCCTCAAACATCTCAAGGATGTCCAAGGTTGCATGATGATATATTCTTGGAATGCTATAGGTTCCATTCAATTGGTTGATCACTAACTGCAAGTCACATTTCACTGATAATGAGTGAATACCACTATATCTGGCTAGATTTAATTCCATGAGCAAGGCCTTATATTTTGCCATGTTATTCATAAAAGCAGTGCCTAAATACACTCCCATTTCTAAAACCAATCGATGAAGGGAGTCTTTTATGACAACCCCTACACTCGCATGCTTAACATGTCCTCAAGAAGCTCCATCAAAATATAATGTATAAACCACATATTCATTGATATAACCTTCCATAATGATCAATCTACTCGCACTTATGATAGTCAAAATCTAACCTAGAGAGAGTGTATAAGATATGTACAATCCCTTCTTTCTTACTAAACTAAATAGGGATGCTAGTAAGAACCCAATGACAATGATGGCAATAAACTAGAATGTCCCATGTGAAAGAGTAGTCTTGCCACTCAACAATGTGATAATATTTACTTCACCATATCACTTTGCCTTAGTAGTAGTGCTCTCGTAGTGCTACTCTAAATATGGATGCTCAAGATAAGGAATGAATTTTTCATCCAATAGTCTTGGTACTACCCACTGCAAGTTTAAGCTGGATCTTGAAGGACATGCAAATGTACCAAGTTTAGTGTCAGCCCCTACACATAATAGGGCTTCATTTTGTTGAAGTTTACTTTAGTCTTAAACTCTACCCCTTGCAAATAAACTAAAATGATTGTAAGAGCCATTCTTTCCTATACATACAATCTTATATAAGGGCTACCCCATTTGGGTTCCAATTTTCTTGGGAAGAGCTCACGATAGGCATCATAAGATAGGACCAATTGACCCTGAGAAAATTTATACTTCTTAGCCTGAAGTTCATGAATCATTTTCATTTTCTTCTTCCCTACTTCATGTTGTAACAAGGCTTGCAACAAAATCTCATCAAGATGTGCAAGGAAAGTTAGCCTTTCTAGCAATGCTTCCTCTTCACCCAAAGAATGGTTTAGAGAAAACCTTAATGTAGGTAGCTCAATCTCCCAAGGTAAAACATACTCTTTCCCATATACTAATTTAAAAGAGGTGTGGCATGTAGAACTTTTGAATGTCGTATTATAAACACAAACAACGGCCACATACAACTTCTTATCCCAATCACGCTTACCTATGGATACAATCTTGGATAAAATCCCCACAAGTTGCTTATTAGTACGCTCTACTTGCCCATTTTCTTAGGGGTTGCAAGGCATAGTCTTATTATGTTTAATTTTTAGAGCTTCCATCAAAGCCTCAATCACTTTATTCAAAAAATATATCCCACGATCAGACACAAGCTCCTTAGGTGGATCTAAATGGCAAACAACCAGTTCCAAAATTAAACTAGTCTTTTTCTTGGCATTATCCTTCATCGTAAAGTAGACTTTAACCCACTTTGTGAAATAGTCAATCGTCAAAATGATATAATGCTTTCGTGTAGTTAATGAAGGATGTATAGGTCGTTCAACGAAATCAATACCCCACTTCTTAAATGGTAGTATAGCGATGATAGGAGTCACTAGGTGCTTCCTATTCTCCCTATTGTCATGTCTTTGATATGTATCACATCTTTTAACATATGCAAATGCATCTTGAAAAATGGATGGCCACCCGTATCTAGCTCTCAAACCTTTCTGTGCAGTCAACTATCCAACAAAGTTCCTTTAACAAGCAAAGTTTTGATACCCTTTCAACATAAACGGAACCCCATCAAGCATGACACATCGGTGATAAACATCATTGACCCCTTGCCAAACCCCTTGCCGATATAGTATTCTTGCAATCAAGGTAAATTTCAAAACTTGCTACCTAGTTTTCCTCTTTTCAACCTTCAACAAAGTAGCTCTAGCCTCTCCTATGGATAGAAAGTGTGTTATGGTAACATACCAAAATGGAATGGAGACCATATCACTTTTGAGTAGACCCTCAAGGTCACTACCTTCAGCCAAGACTTCCTTCGACTCCCCGAAATCCACAAGACATTCAATGATGACCTGCAACTTGAGTGGCTTACTCTTAATTTTATGGTCAAACTCCTATAAAGTGATTAGTCACTTTGCTAGGTGGTTAGATGGTTGTAACTTATTCAACAATAGTCTTAAGTCCCTCTTCCTTCATATAAAGTACTATATTTTTATATAGGATGTGGTGCTTAAATTTCTTTGTTTTTGTAAAGATCATTCCAAGGTACAATTTCTCCATGTAGATATAAGTAATCTTGGACACCTCTAATTTGCACGACTGGCAAACACAATCGGATGGTACCACTTCTCCTGCCAAATGTGAGCTATACATTATAGTTGATGAAAATATAAAAAATATATCACCTCTTTTAGGATCACTCTAAATAAATAGACAATTTAAGGAGAATAGATTTGTCAATGGAAATGTCCTCTCAACCCAATGCATTAATAAAACATCAATAATATCTTATTGATGATAGAAAGCTATGCACTTTTTTAGGAGTATGTGGAGAACTCATAGCAACAATAACCTCTATCTTTTCAGGATTAGTCACAATACCAACTGAGCTAACTACATGGCCCAATATCAATCCATAGGGCAATTCAAAGATGCACTTTCTTGGATTGAGAGCAATAAACACTATATTAGGAAATTTAGAAATTCTCATATAGTTTGAAAATTTTCAATATAGTTCATATTTGGCCACATAATCCAATCTTGTCCTCTTACTTAAAAGTGGTATCTATTCTAATATAATTACTATGTAGGTAGTCTTTCCAAGTCACACTTTGAAGCATAGGTTAAGATTTAGCAAGATGACCAAATCTTTACCCCTTATTTGAAAGTGAGACTTTGGAGATTCTAAAATTTCTAATAAAAAATATTGCTGAAAGTTTTATCAGTTGTACATTGCCAAGACCTTGGCGCATTACATAATCCAAAAGCCATAACATGATACACAAATGTACCAAATACATTTATAAATATCATTTTCACCTTATCTTCCTTTGCGATAGTCATTTGGTTATATAACTAGTGAAGAAGTCCATAAACGAATAAATATCCATGCTTGCTAATTGATCTAGAAATTTATCAATGAATGGCAGCAGCCGGGGGGTCCACTAGGGTTTACTATATGGTACCACGTGAGTGTAAGGGAGGGGGGTTATTTAAGGGAAAGAAGGTACATTTTATAAGGTAAGGTCCCATAAATAGGGGATAGATAAGGGGTATTTTCATATATTTTTGGCACCAGGTGACGTCTCCTTATTACTACTAGTGAATCCCCTGTGGGCAGTATATAGTAATCTTTAACTATTTTTTTATTAAGATCCCTAAAGTCTACACAAATAGGATTTGATTATTTTTCTTTTTCTTGATAACTACTGGTGAACACCACTTTGTGTGTTGTATAGGAAATATCAGGCCAATCTCACACAATTTTTGTAGCTCGTTAAATAGTCTATCTCTTAGCTCAAAAGGCATATGCCTCACTTTTTGTTGAGCAAGATGACTACTTTCCTTTAGGGGAATAGTATGCACACCCAATTTAGGAGGATTATCCCTCAGATCATCATATCTCCAAGCAAAAATACCATATAATTCCTAGATCAAGAACACATAGTCCTTCCTCTCTTCCAAATTGAGTATAGGTCCTTAATTTAATTAGTCGTGGCTCATCCAATGTATGGAGATCTAGCTCAATCACATCCATGTCTCTGATTCTATCTTGATCTTCTATTAGCTCATTTAGAGTCACTTGTAGAAATCTTTTGTAGTGGACCCCCCTCTTATTCATCACTTAACAAAGTCTCACTTACTAGAAGGATCCTTTAATGCATATAATTCTATTGAAGATAAGAGTACTTCCTTGCTTTGAAAAGATTTAGGATATGCATCCACTATTATGCATCTAGCACCTCTACCAAAAATCAAATGACTAGTAGATATATCAACTTAACAGTCACATTGCAAGATCCATGGCCTTCCTGATAATACTTGATAGTTTGGCTACCCTATAAACCTAATAACCCTAAAGTCCAAAATGCAATCCACGTTAGGAACAACAGTCATGTGGACTTTGGTAGTTCAACCTTCTAGTTGTCTTGAGCAGTCATCAGTCATCTGAAGGATTGTGGAGGCATCTTTTTGGATTTTCAATCCTAGCCCTTCAATCAAATTTAAACTCATAATATTGATGAAAAATATCATATCCACAATGGCATGATCCACTAGTGAATCATCAACATATGCTGCTACCCTTGGGCAATAATTTTCAACATGCTCAAACCAGTCATCTCCCACATGGGCTATTCCCAAAGGTTCGATGATATACTCAATTCAAAGGATCTTCTTAAACTCTTTACGTGATCCTAGAGATAACTTGATTGGCTTTTGTAGGAGATTCACATTAGTCTTTACCTTACAAAGAGAATTGGCTAAGTCAAATTCATAATAATTAGAAATGGCTATCTTCTCCTACCATACCATTCTTTCTCTTGGTCACTAAATAGGTCTAGGTGCCTGCTTCTTAGCCTTCATATTTTTCTTTTCCAACTCCTTATTGGAGGTAGGTTTGTCATGAGTTGCTCTTAGAGGACCGTGGCTTCCACATCAAGGTTAAAGACTTGCATCCCCTTATCATCCTATTTAGGGTTTTCCTCAACAAGTTTTACATTATCCCTAATGCATTTTTAGCTTCTTATCCTCTTGTAATGGCTCGTAAATTGGAAGCCTTAGTGGTGTTAACATGCACAACTTTGATAAGGTTGACACTAGTACCACTAAGTAGCTCTTTTATAATAGCTTATCCTCTCTACAATATTTTATGTGGTCCCTTATCTTGGTAAAGGTTCCCTTGTGCTCAATGATTAATTGGACATGGATGCATAATCCCTTGCTAAAGAGAGCTAGTCTTACTCTAGCAAGTACTAGCTAGATCGCCAAACTTCACATATATGTTACATTTGAAATTAGGATAGTTTCTTGAAAAGTGCTAACTATCACACTACTTACAGCTAAATCTTCATGGACCACCCTCTTCAAGACCTCAAATTCCTATCAAATTTTATTGCTTCTTTAGAAAATCGACATCTACAACTATTTGTCTATATTGTTCCACATCATATTGGTATAATGTTTCATCGTGTTCTTAACTTTGTCGTGAACATTTCATGCACTAGACTCATAGTCATGATCATTTGCTTTTTGTTTAGTTGGCCTAATCACCTGATTAGGGATCAATTGTTGATTAGTTGACATAACATTAGAGTTCATGATTTGGCTTCCATTATTTAGTAGGGTCACTTGGCTAGCCATCAACATCACAACATTAGGAGGAGCCAATGATATGTACACATCATGTATCATGCTTCCTCTTCCATTTGAATAGGTGTACTAGTCACAGCAGCTTGACTTCCATTGATCAACACCGAATTATTTTCAGGACCTAGACTCAAATTTAGGTTAGTCCTAGATGTGTAGGCCACTTGTAAGCGCGACTCTACCTCCTTTGCTTGTGTAATAGTAGTGTCTATATTAGCAAGAGTAATACTACTCAATTGCACTTAGATATTGAAGTTTAATCCATGTAAAAAATACTGCAATTGGGTAGTGGGTGGAATAGGAATAGAGGTTTGCAATTTGTGAAACACCTCTTTCAGTTTCTTGGAATACGCTCAAGCATTCTCATGGGACTCTAACATGTCACATTCAGAACACGAAGCCAATACTAACCACCTCTCTTAGGGGGGAACTCTCTTTAGAAGGCCATAAAGAATAAGTCAATTGTGGTCATGGTCCCCCTGCTTCCAAGCTATGATACCACATTGTAGATCTTTCTTTCAAATTCATTTTGAAAAATATCATGAGATATCCTTCGTCCTAAATTTGGCAATTGAACATTAATTTCTAAAACTCACTAATGTGGAGCTCTGTATATTCCTCTACTAACCCATTGAAAATGGGCCGAGGAAAACCTAAGGCTGGCAGATTCAGCATTCTTGCAGGTATTGCAATAAGTTGCACCATAACAACAACTGGATTTACCACATGGATCTATATGGGTGGGACTATTTCCCCTATCAAAGTTAACTGACTTATCAATGTAAGAGGCATGCTAGAGCTTCCCCCTTTCCCTAATGGGTTGGCTTGAATAATAGGGTTAACAAGACCTCTCTTTCTCTCAAGGATGTCAGATACCTATGCTTTGGAGAATATCTCCTAAGAATCTCAACTCGCCATCTAGACCTTTTGTCTCTTTCTTGACGTTGGACCTCTAGACCTTGGCTTGACGGTGTCTATCAAGAAATAATGGATCTATTTCAATGCTCTTTGGTATGCACTAAACAATTAGTCCCTATTAATTAGGATTAAAAAACTGCCATTTATTAGTAGCTCCAACGAATGTACCACTTGTTGGGACAAAAAATAGACTCAACACTAGCTCTAGAGCTCTAATCGATCTCCTATGCTCATCAAACCACCCTCAGAGCCTGGCACATCAAGATTGTCTAGATGATATATAATAATTTTGCTAAATTATGTATTTATATCAATTTGCAATCTAATAAATTTTCATCTTCCCAACTCCAATAGCGGGAGCACCCATACATACATATGGCTATACACCTCATTGCACACACATACAAAGCACCCTCCAGTGATCGATGTGGCTCTTACAGCTCTCTACACCCTAGGGATTGGCCCCAAGATGCGCCATCTGAACATAAAATACAAGTGTAATATTATTCACTATTTTGATAAAGAGTTCCAATAGATATCTTTGTTTCCTCAATCATTCCCAAAGAAAATCGTTCTATCCTACATCTCAGGGATCCTCACACTCTCATCGTTGGTCAATAGTTTTAGCAACCAATTGCAATGCATCCAGGAGACTTTCACTTTCTTGATATCATACTCAAATAAATTAACCACAAATATGCCAATGTGTTGTGTGAAAAGGATTCCTTCAATGATTTTCTTTTTAACTTATTGCTGCATTACTACTTAGAAACAATACCGCACAAATCCATGCTATTATTTCTTTAAACTTAAATGAACCAAGTCCTATATATCATGCTATGCATAAAATTTAAAATTTAATTGATATTTAACTTTGCATAACTCCTTTTTTTCCTTTCGTTTAGGGTTTTGTGATCGTGCACTAGTTTAAGAGGACGTCTTGTGTCATTTTTTCTTGTAAAAAAATGGTAAACACACACTTTCGCATAATGGAGGTAGGCTAAGACAAATCCTTATGCCCTACCTTCACCATATATCCACACATATATACCTAATTTATTGTAATTTTTACATATAAACTAAATTTTCTATTTAGAAATCTATTTTTATAAAATTTTATCATTTATCTAATGTTAATAATTGGTTTTTTATTTTTAGAATTATGAGGCTTATGTGGATTGTGATTCATCATTATATTTAATACAACTCCATAAAAACACCATTTGAACTATAAAAATCCACGAAATTATTATTTTTCTCCTAAATCTCGCATTAAAGGTTTTATTGTTTTGATTTTCATCACACGAATTGTTATAAATTCTAATTATTCTATGATTTCAAACATATTCAAGCATATGAAGACACTTCTAATCATTTTTCACCATAAGAACAAGTGATACGGCATAAAATTCAATAAAATAATGCTTACACTAAAATCTACACATGCATGCATCATATTTCAAAAATGAGAAGTTGTTGATGCTCTTTTATAACTGTTGACACCTCCTTTGCACTTCCTTGTTTCATTCCTTATATCTCATCACTAATTGGCACCCATTTCCCATCATCCTCTTAGCCCATATGAACAATGTTTATGGCAAGAGAGAAAGAGGAGAGAGAAATACTAAAATTTTAACTTTTCATTTTGATGCAACATATCTCATGCAATTTGGGAGAGATATGAAGTGTAGAATTGCAATATCTCATCCCCAAGTGAAGAAGGCATGATCTCAATAGTTGCAAATTTCCAAAATCATGAAAAAAAAAGGGATCCCCCTCCCAAATCTCAATAGTTTTCTTATTGTTTGGCTTCTTTAAACATAATTAGTCACAAACTTTTAAAAGAAACTATTTCATCTTTCTCATGGTCACACTATCTTGCAAGTGGTTTTTTGGGTCAAACAGAGGGGTAAACACCCTTGGATTCACGATCCAATTGAACAAATGGCTTTCTAGTATCAAAATCTATTTCCCTAGCCTCTATCACTTGCTTTCAATCTTTCCAATTAGGTAGCTACTTCATAATTTCAAACCTTGTAGCCATTAAATGTGGGGGGTCAAACAGGCTCCAATTGACAAACAGACACTTGCATTGGATTCCTAACGTTGAAATGCACCTTTAAAGAATCTAGCTCCTTGGTTTGTGATTGACACATTTTTTACCAAAAAAGGCTTCTTTTATGGATCTCAGACCATTTTTGCACTTTAAATTCAACTCTAAAATTTAGTTCTCAATCAACTTTCATGAGTCTATCAAATCATAAAAACTAAAGTTGAAAAGATAATATATTAAATAGTAATTTGTTTAAAATCATGATTAAAATAATCCATACAAGTTATTACTAGATTATTAAAATATTAATTTTAACATCAAAATGAAAAGAACTTAAGGAAGAAGACATTGAATAACAAGAACTAACTTATCTTGAGGAACAAATGCATTAGACAACACAAACTTATAGAATAAAACATTGACTAAGAAGAACTAAAGCAAGGTGAGGTGACAAGTATTTTCACTATTTGCAATAATGCAAAACTTAAAACATCATTAATTGAGTGGAGATCACTGCGTGGGGCGGGGGGGGGTGGGTGGAAGGATTTCATCCCCCTAAAGGAAAGATGAGTATAGTTGTCACAAGATTGAAAGAGACACATAAGAATGAAGAAGAATGAACAAGACAATTGGTTGCTATTATTATATGAACTTTTGATATATATTTATAGCCTTTAACATGACTCTTGGCATCCCCGATGGCTCATGACAATTTGCATCCCTCTCTCTACTAACACACGGCATACATGCATACCTGAATCCACAATGGTCCCTTAGTAGGAAAAATTTATAGTGCAAATAAATCAAGTGCTCAAAATATGGTAAGTGAATTTATAGTACATCTACTTTTGGCATGTTCCAAGGAAATTACAAAAGTGATAGAATGTGATGAATCGTGAACAAGAATTATAAAGAAATGGAAGCATAACAATAGCCATTTTTGACATGATTAGATGATATTGCCATAACAATGACCATTAAATTAGATAGTGTCACTATTTACGTTGCTATTAGCATCACTATTTGTGTTAGTGAGACATATAGTGATGCAAATAGCAACGCTAATAGCGATGTCATTTTGGGGTGGTAAAAACATCAAAACCAAAGCACGACATTTTAAAGATTTGTAAATGAGCAAGGGAGAGAGAGCAAAAGAGAGAGGGAGAGAGCTCAAAGCAATGGAGGTTGAGAGAGACAGAGATAGGTTTCCAATACCACTAGTAGTCATGAAGAGGGAGGAGATAGGTGTAAAGGAGGAGGGAATGTGTGAAGGAGAAGGAGGAGGAGGAAAACATGAAGGTATTTTCCTTCAAGCTTTGAGGTAAGTGCATTCTCTTTTCTTTGTTTATTTTTCTCTTTTCTTCGCTTCTCTCTTTCTTTTTGTTAATGAAGAGATCCATAGAGAGAAAGGGAGAGAGCTCAAAGAAAGGGAGGTTGCGAGAGAGAGAGAGAGAGAGAGAGAGAGAGATTGTCACTACCACTGCCACTACTACCACCATCCACAAAGAGAGAGGAGACAAGTGCAAAGGAGAAGGAGGGAACATGTGAAGGAGAAGAAGAAGAAGGAGAGAAGTGCGAGAAGTTTCTTCTTCAAGCTTTGAGATAAGTGCATTCTCTCTTCTCTCTTTGTATTTCTCTTTGCTTCGCTACTATCTTTTACACACACACACACACACACACACACACATATTTTGAGAACAAAGAGAGGGGAGAGGAATAAGGAGAGGGAGAGAGAGAGAGAAATAGGGAAAAGAGAGAGAACATGATAAAGATTGTGTGTATGTGTGTGTAGGGAGGGAGGGAGAGAAATAGATGGAGAGTAAATTTTAAAAATGTAAAAATAGGAAGAAGAGAGAAATAGAAAGAGGTTAGGGAGGGAGAGAGAAAAATAAATAGAGAGAGAAAGAGGGAGAGATAAATAGAGAGAGAGATAAAGAGAGATAAATAGAGAGAGAGATAAAGAGAGAGGAGGAGAGAGAGAAATAAAGAAAACAGAGAGAGGAAAATAAAAAAGAGAAAGAGAATAGGGATAATGATAGTGATAAAGATGAGAAAGGGATATGGAGAAATAGACGGAGGGAGGGACGGAGAGAGAGATAAAAGAAAAGGAGGAAAATGAGACACAAAGAAAGAAAGAAAGTTATATTAACGTCTTCTAAAGACCAAAACTGGCCTATGAGACAAACTGTGATACAACTGATGAGGTCCAGCTATCCAAAATAAAAGTTCTGAATGAAAAAATAAAAACTGAAAACTGAAAATACGGTGTTGTGAGTGTGATTAGTGTCGTGTATGTGTATGTGTGTATGTAGCTCTGGTACTCTAGATAATGGCTACAAAGGGGGAACAAATGTCGGCTGTGATAGGGGAACAATTGTCGGCTGTGATAAAGTGGTGCGATGTGTATATGTAACAGATGCACGGAGATATACTATCCTGGGATGTAGTAGCAGTCATCGAAGTCGCTAATAGAGAGAGAGAGAGAGAGAGAGAGAGAGAGAGAGAGAGAGAGAGAGAGAGAGAGAGAGAGAGAGAGTGTGTGTGTGTGTGTGTGTGTGTGTGAGTGAGGGGGTGAGAGAAATAGAGGGAGGGAGAGAGAAATAGAGAGAGATCAAGGAGGGAGAGATAAAATAATGAGAGAGAGAAAGAGGTAGAGGTAAAGAGAATGAGGGAGAGAGAGAAATGAAAAGAGAGAGGGAGAGAGGAAAATAGAGATAGAGGAGGGGAGGGGAAGAGAAATGGAGAGTGAGGGAGACAGAGTAGAGAGAGAGGGATAGTGATAAAGAGAAAAGGACAAGTAGAAAGAGGGAGAGGGATAGAGAGAGAGGGAGGGGGAGGAAGAAATTAAAAAATAGACAAAGAAAAAGAAAAAAGAGAAAAAAAAGAGAGATAGTGATAAATAAGATAAAGGAAGAGGGAGAAATAGAGGGAGGGAGAGAGAGATAAATGAAAAAAAGGAAAAACACAGAGAGAGAGAGAGAGAGAGAGAGAGAGAGAGAGAGAGAGATAAAGGGAGGAGGAGAGAGAGGTAGAAATAAATAGAGGGCAAGGCCAGAGGGAGGGAGAGATAAAATAAATGTATATACCCACCAAGGAAAAGGATAGATGTAGGGGGATCCTCCCTCACTATTGAAGATTCTGAATGGGTGCAACTAGCCAACCAAAGGGAAACTCCCGATGGCTAATTCACTATATGTATAACCTCTATATCATATGCATTCAATGCCTATTTATAATATCCTTATCTATGAATTTTTTCTTAATAAAATATAACCCTTTTTTATTCAATATGTAAGTAACCCCTTTCTATGGGACCCTTCTGTATGTAAAAAATGTGTAAAAATGATATTTTAAAAATCCCTTATGTTAAACCCATGTGATACATACATATATTTATGATTGATCTCCTCGAGGGGGGACTTTGCCCTCTCTTGGTGATTTGGAGCCCATATAGGGATTCCATCCCACTAGTTTATACCTCACACAAGTACTGCGAGTGGAGAAATTGAAAACTTGAAGATTTTTGGTGAAGAGCATTCAAATAAGGTTGACTACATTTTAGGGCTTATATGTTTTTAAAATGTTATTTTGGCTTTTATTAGCAAGATACATGCTATTATAGAGAAATATGATACTAGGGGTCATTTTGTTGGCATTATTCACTTTTTATTACAAATGCTATATGGTATTTTAGACTCTAGGGCTTATACACATCATTGTAGGTGATACTCACTACCTATATAGGTCATATCTAGGTTATTATAGGGTTTAGGGATCTTACTTTGAAACTTGATAGTACTTGAGAGAACAAAACAATGAATTTACAAGGAGCGATGCTAGTGTGATTGAGTTGTTTAGATACATTCTAGGCTCCGTTGATTTTTTTGACTCTATTATAAAAAAACAATATTATGCTCTTTAAGGCATCTTCTGATTTTTTTTAGATTGGTAAAGTATCATGTATTACCACCTAGAAATCTGATGCCTAAGTCTTGTGATGATGCACGACTAGTGCTACGAAAGCTTGGCATAGACTACAATAGCATCCATGCATGTGTCAACGATTATGTGTTGTTTTGAGGAGACTATGGGACTATGGAGACATGTCCAAAGCGTGACATTCATAGGTATTGATAGGACTTACAAGGGCAAACCATCCCTCATAAAGGTTATTAGAAACTTTCCACTTATACCACATATACATCACATGTTTGTACATCAAGCATAGTGATCTTGACAATGTGGCATGTGCAAAATAGATCCATATATGGAGTCCAACGAATATCAACAAATTCAGTGCATAGAGCCACATTGATTCCACCTTTCCAGGATTTGCACGAGAGCCAATGAGTCTTCATCTTGTTCTTGCTATGGATGGCATGAATCCATTTGGTCTCTGCTCAACTTCTTATAGTGTGCGGCATGTAGTCCTTGTTAACTACAACATCCTATAATGGCTTTCTACAAATAAATGACACCTGATCTTTAGCTTGCTCATTCTTCGGTGCTACAAAGCCAAGAACATGGTCTACCTCTTTCCATTAGTTGATGAGCTCAAGATTTTGTGCAAGGAGGGAGTCATTGGAAGACATAAGAAAGTATGATGATCGACGGTCCGCTAATATTCAAGCCATTCTCATGTGGACTATACATGACTTTTTGGAATTCAGGGAGTGCTCAGGTAAGTGAGTTTCCATTCTTATTTTTGATATCTAGCATAGCTTGTTTAAGTTTGTGTTGACTAGATAGGGGTGTTGTGACAGATTTTATTACCTCAGAATATCATGCATGTCCATTGTGTGGGCCATAGTGACTCTCTTGAAGGTCATTGACCATGAAGAAGATGGTATATCAAGGACATGGCACTTTCTTGCTGGAGGGTCATGAACCGAGGGAAGGTTTTTTTGGATGACCTCCCATACAAATGAATGCCCAAAGATGGCACGAGTTGAAAATGGTCCACAAGGAGTCACATCCAAGCGGAATGCCAAGGTTCTCAAGTTTTCTATGAGTTGCTGTTGTCAAGAATCGCATGGTGGGGGGACTTGCTCAAGATGTTGCATCGAACACACACAGAATGCACAGGGAGAAGCTCACTCAAGAGACAAGAAGAGAGATGGAGGCCAAAACTTTTTCTTGCTGGTTTCTTCTTCTTCTTCCACACTCTTTACCATACACAAAGTATAGATAAGATACAACATAAAGGAAAGTGGCCTACTAAGTCAAACAATCCATAACTGACTACACTAGTCAACTGACACTATAACTATGCCATCTGTAAATAGGTGTAACAACCTGAATATAATAAGTAATGAGTCAGTGGCCATGTAAGAGTCATAATTACCACCGACATGCTAAGTGTAGATGTGTGGACCCATCTAACCAGGTGGTCCATCATCAATGTCCGCATGTGTTGAGCTTGTCATCTCAACACTCCCCCTCAAGCTCAACTGCATCTCTGCAACTCCAAGTAAGCTTCAAAACTTTTGAAGCTTCTCTGTACCCAATGCCTTCGTGAAGATGTCAACTATCTAATCCTGTGTGCTGACATATACCAAGTCAATCTCACCTGCTAGCACCCTCTCTCTCACAAAGTAGTAGTGTACCTCAATATGTTTTGTCCTGGCATGGAACACATGGTTCCTAGCCAACTGTATACTGCTCATATTATCACAATAAATGACAACTGGACCTTCCACCTGCACATCTAAATCAGCCAATAACTTTTGTAGCCATACTACCTCACATGTTGCAATAGTAGCACCTCTATACTCAGCCTCTATACTCAACAAAGCAACTGTAGATTGCTTTTTGCTGCTCCAAGCAACTGCTGCACTACCAAGAGAGAACATGTATCCACTGGTAGATCTTCTATCAAACATACTACCAGCCCAATCTACATCTCTGTATCCAAACGCCTGTACATCTGTACCTGCCTCATAGAAAAGTCCATAATGTAATGTGGACTTCACATATCTCAATATGCGTCTGACTGCATCCAAATGTGGCTTTCTAGGTACTTGCATAAACTGACTCACAAGACCAACATCATAGCTCACGTCTAGCCTTGTAATGGTCATGTAGATCAAACTCCCCACTATCCTCCGAAACTTAGTAGGGTCTTCTATCTCATCCCCAACATGAGCACTCAACTTTACATTCTGCTCCAACGAGACTAAAAGTGGTTTGCATGCTGTCATACCATACTTGGACAACATATCCAAGCCATATTGTCTTTGGGACAGCCATATACCATCATCACATCTGATCACCTCAATGCCAAGGAAGCACCTTAGCTCACCTAAATCCTTCATCTCAAAATTATTCTTCAAGAAATCCTTGACTTTAGCAATCCCACTATCACTATCACCTGTAATAATCAAGTCATCCACGTAGATGACTATGATGACCAAACCTGCATCTCCCTTTCTCACATAAAGTGAGTGATCAATTAGCATCAGAAACATAAAAGCCAATATTGACAAGATACTCTTTGATCTTGTCAAACCATGCTCTAGGTGCTTGCTTGAGCCCATAGAGTGCCTTCTTCAACCTGTACACATACGTGGGATGCTCTAAATCTTCATAACTTGCTGGTTGATCCATATACAATTCTTCCTGCAACTCACCATGCAAGAAGGCATTCTTCACATCCATTTGCTGCAACCTCACACCTTTGGCTGTTGCCAAAGCAATCACACATCTGACAGTTGCCATCCTAGCAACTGGACTGAAGGTTTCTTTATAATCTATGTCATATGTCTGGGCATAGCCTTTTGCAACCAGCCTATCTTTGTACCTACTGATAGAAACATTTGCATTGTGCTTAATCTTATAAACCCACTTACATCCAATAGCTTTCTTGCCCTTCGGCAATGATACTAGATCCCAAGTCTTATTGACCTCTAATGCAGCCATCTCCTCATCCATTGACACAACCCAATGAGTATGACCAACAGCCTTCTCAAAACATGTGGGCTCAACATCCTCAACTAGTTTCACCATATAAGCATAATGGTGAGTTGCATAACCTTCAAAACCAAATCTTTTAACAGAGTACTTGACCCTGCTAGATCTGCGTACCACCAGATCACTCAATGGAGCTTTTACATTACTATGAGCTCTCTATACACTTGGTGTCCTAACAGAAGGAATACCAAGCTCATCATCCAAGCTCTCTGAGCCACTGGAGTCTCCATCAAGAACTACATTAATGCCATCTGACACTTTATTCTTTCCTTTGTCTTTGCCTGTAGTGCTACTAGATGCACCTGAAGATGTAGAGGTACTCCTTAGTCTCCCAGACCAAGGACTACTAGATGACGTCTCTAGTCCACTAAGAGTCCGTGATTCTTTCTTTTCAACCTGCACATGAGTGTCATGATCATCATCATCATCCAATGAATCACCACTAGATGCATACCAACTGCTCATTTCATCAAAGATGACATCCCTGCTCACTCTGAACTTACATGTGATAGTGTTATAACAGCGATACCCTTTCTACTCTAAAGAGTATCCAATAAAGACACACTTTTTAGCCTTTGGATCTAATTTCTTCCACAACTCATCTGGCACATGAACATACGCAATGCAACCAAACACTTTCAAGTGTGAGACATCAAGCTTCTTACCTGTAAAACATTCTTCGGGGGTCATACCATGAACTACAGCAGTGGGATTTCTGTTCATAATATAAATAGCAGTATGAACAGCCTCAGACAAAAAATTCTTAGACATATTCTTTTCAGCCATCAAGGTGCATGCAACTTCTACAATATGCCTGTTTTTCCTTTCTGCAACCCCATTTTGTTGTGGGTTATACCTACATGTGAACTGTTTCTTTATCCCATGAGACCTCAGAAAATCACTGAACTCATTCGAGAGGTACTCTCCCCCTCCATTTGACCTCAAGCACTTTACTTTCAAGCTTGTTTCTCTTTCAACTGCAGCCTTGAAAGTTCTAAAGTGCTCAAACGCTTCACTCTTTTCCTTCATAAAATATACCCACAGCTTTCTAGACCAATCATCAATGAATGTGACAAAGTATGAACTGCCTCCAAGAGATACATTTTGTGTAGGCCCCCAAATGTCTGTATGCACAACATCAAGGATATTTCTGCTTACATCTCTGTCATGTGAAAAGAGTTGTCTTGCCTGCTTACCAAACTAACATGCTTCGCATACCTTATGAAATTCTGCAACTCTAAATGTAGGTAAACTTGTAACCAACCCTTTGGACTGCATTAATTTCAGCCTTTGTACATTTGCATGTCTAGTGCGTTTGTGCCAAATTTCAATATCTGCAACAACACCTTTTCCTTTAGCATACATAGTAGCATTCATAGTAGGAATTCTAGTATCCAGAGTAAACATATGTCCAACTCTAATTCCCTTTGCTACCAACCTGCACTTGTCATTGAAGTCTTCTACAAAGTAGCCCTTTGCATTAAATCTGACTTGCAGCCCTTGCTCTACCATTTGACCGATTGACACCAAGTTCTTTGTAATAGATGGCACATGTAACACATTTGAAAGACTCTTTGTCTTACCATCATGCAAGGACAAGGGAACTTTTCCAATGTGTGAAATTGGGTGGCATGAATCATCACCCGTCTACACATAACGTGCATTTTGCAAATCCTGCATCTCTGCAAACCATTCTGCATGGCTGGTCCTATGATTGGATGCACCTGAATCAACATATCAAACATCATCGTGTGTTCCCTTTCTTGTAATAGCATTCAACATATGCTGCATAACAAACAGACGTTCATTTTTGTCTTCATTCTGTCGTGAAGACGATGCATAGTTTCCTTACTGCAACTTACCACTGTGAATATCATCTTTCTTAGCATAACATTGGGTTGCAATATGACCTGTTTTGCCATAGTAGTGACACACAATTCCAGAGTTGCTAGAGCCTCAGTTCTGCCATCCACCTCTTCCTCTAAAGCTCCCCCTATCTCTAAAGTTACCACGACCTCCTAAAACCTACATATCGCCAAATTGCTGATTCAATCTGTTTTGCTAGTTGTCACAGCCACGTCTTGTACCACGGCCTCTTGAAGAGAACCTGCCACGTTCCCTTCCTAAACTGAAGTAGAAAGCTTGGACCTGTTCACCACTTCTTTCAGATGTCTCACTCAGCATGTTGATCTCTTCAGTGATCATAAGGGAGACCAACTCATCAAAATCTGGAAATGGCTTTCTAATATATATGGAAGTTACAAAAGACTTCCAAGCCTTTTCATTGTTAAGTCCACCCAAGGTAGACGACACCAAATCATCATCATCGGGCATTGCATCAATTGCTGCCAATGCATATGCAATGCTCCTTACCTTCAGTGCATACTCATTGATAGATATCTTCCCTTTCTTCGATGTATTCAACTCTTGCTTGAGTTGAATCTTTCGTGCCTTTGTATTTACGAAAAACATACTTTCAAATATGGTTCAAGCTGCATATAAATTCTCTGCATTTCTAATATGTCCCAGCATATTATTGTCAATTACTGTAGATAGCCAATATATGACCTTCTTGTCTTTTGCATTCCATTCCTTTCGTGCCTTTGTCTCTTCTACAGTTGGAGGATCACTCACCTCTGGCTCCTTTTCTTCACCTGAAACGAACTCGTAGAGGCCTTTTCCAATAAGGAAGTTCGTGACACGGAATTTCCATGAAGGGTAGTTGTTCTTGTCGAGCTTCTTAATGATGAGGCTTCCACTGTTCTCTGCCATTATCACAAAACTAATACCAAACAGCAAGAAAATCTTCTGCAACCCTCAACCTGTAGTGCACAACAATACACCAGACAGTCTTTTTCATTGTCTACTCAATAATACATGCAATCTACAACCTGTTTGCAGATTAACCTTATGTTTACTTCTTGCAAACACCTCAAGAATTACAGATTCAAAATTTGTAACCTGCACACCTACTTTTGGTCAAAACAGCCAAAATCACAGTGTACCCCGAAGCTGTTGTCCGCAACCTTGCGGCTCTAAAACGGGGCCTGAAACGGTCTCAGATGCCCAAAATAACTATAGGACGGCCCTAAAGGATTCATACGCAGAATAGACAACGCTCTTCGCACACACCAAATCTCACTGCAATCTGAGATCTTTGCTTTGTCTTGCTTCCGGTGCCTCCATAGGCACTATCTAAGAGAAAGAGTGGAAGGATGGGAGAGCTTCTTACCCGTGGCTTGCTTGCTCGAACCTTGCTTCTTCTCCTTCACTTTAGCCTTCGAAATCATCCTCTCTCAGTGGCGCAGCTCTGATACCATATCAGGAATCGTGTGGTGGGGGGATTTGCTCAAGATGCTGCACCGAACACACACAAAATGCACAGGGAGAAGCTCACTCAAGAGACAAGAAGAGAGATGGAGGCCAAAACGTTTTTTTACTGGTTTCTTCTTCTTCTTCCACACTCTTTACAATGTACACAAAGTATAGATAAGATACAACATAAAGGAAAGTGGCCTTCTAAGTTAAACAATCCATAACCGACTACACTAGTCGACTGGCGCTATAACTATGCCAACTGTAAATAGGTGTAACAACCTGAATATAATAAGTAATGAGTCAGTGGCCATGTGAGAGTCATAATGACCACCGACGTGCTAAGTGTAGACGTGTGGACCCATCTAACCAGGCAGTCCATCATCAATGTCCACATGTGTTGAGCTTGTCATCTCAACAGCTGTATCATTAGATCCACTTACAAATCAACCATTTGTTGAATCCCATGTATATTTTCAAGAATGTGGACAGCTTATTATGGGACCACATCTGTCAATCTACTCATTGCTTGGGAAAAATGAAAATTTAAGAAAAATCTATGGAATGCCAATGGATATTCATGTCTTCATTCCATGGTTGGCAAAGGAGGAATGGAGGGATCAAGTCATGGAAGAGATATCTCTATGCTAAAGTAGTCGAGTGAGTTCAATGTTTCTAAAGAGAGGATTGAGCTTCCATTAGAGCCAATGTTGGATCACTACTTCCTTAACATTGTGGCAAGATATTGAGGGGTCAACACTGCAAGGGCATGAATGAATTTGAAGGAGGTAGGCAAGATGGAGGTGCTTTGGCCTGTTGAGCACTGATGGTTTCTAGCAACTATCTTGTGCTCCTTAGGTCCTCTCCACTAAAGAAGAGTGCATTGTGAAGAAAATGATCAATTCTATCTGCACCCCAATGGGTATGATGCATTCCCTTATGTTCTCTTTTTCTAAAGATAACTAGCTATCAAGGCTAAAAATCCCATGATTGGCATAAGATATGTTAAGTTTGTCTTGACCTTGTTACAAGTAGCCTCAATATTTTGTTATTCAATGTTTACTCGATGTTTGTAATGATTTTCCATTTGTGACAATTTGTACTACCGATTACAATCATGGGATGCCTCACTCCAAAAATACACGAGGCAATTTACAGATAGTCGAATTTAATGCAATGGATCTCATAGAAGGAGATTAAGACATTCTTTATTGAATCCACAAGGTAGGGAGTGGTGGAGACGGTTTGTCCCTTTGAGAAGTATCTCTCCACAAGCATGCTCATGATACAAACACACCTCCTTGTGTTGGTATTTAATCCAAAAGGTAGGGAGAGGTGATACAAGATCAACAAAGTGAAGGAATTCTTGACGCAAATAATTAATACACTGTAAAATACAGCCCACCTTTAGGAGAGAGAGAGTATCACTTAATTTGGTTTTAGGCTTTCCAGCTCCTCTATGGAAGATTGAACATAAGAGATGAACTGGAGATTGTGGGACCCATCCATACGTGATGAATGTTCTTCTTGGAGCACTTCATGGAAACCCTGAAGGGCTTTGTGTGACAAGGAGCTCTGTCAAAAGTATCATGGATGAAGGTTGGCTGATGTTAGAGGTATTAGTTCATATTTTAGAGTGACTATCAATGGTGGATTTCAAACAACAATATGCTATCATTGCTAAAGGATGATGATAGACTAACTGGAGATGTGGTGGTTGGAAATGGAGTAGAAAAAAGGATGGATGGTGTCATGGAGAAGTGGCTTGCTAGGTATAAGGAGGCTAGAAAAGACAAAAAAAAGGCACGATCAGAATTCTGCTATATTATATGCCATCATTGACTGATTCGATATCTTGAGGGCATGGAGGAGATGCCATGTTTAATGTCTATGCAGTGGTTACATGAAGCTTTGATTGCAGCTTCTCACAAAGGGGTAGAGGTCTCTACCGAGGAGTGGGAATTCTCGAGGGGATCTAGTTTGAAGGTGACTACATGTTTTATAAGCTACCGTATCTAGATTTTATATGCAACAACTAATCTAACCATTTTAATTTATTGTACAAAATCTATAGTGTGGTGTAGTTACGCGGGCAATATTTCTATATTGAGCGCATTGACAAAATGTGCTCCACAATGAATTGTGGTGTCATAGCAAAGTTCAAGTAAGAGAGCTGATGGTGGCCATGGATCCAAATACCATTGTAGATAAGATAGAGTGTTTTGTGAACTTGCAAAGTGTTATCTTAATGGATTATCGTAGTTTCTCCATGATCATATTCAATGTACAACGGTTTAAAGTGGTATTGGAAGGAGTTGAGGCGACCATTCAATGAGGTCCATTTGGATTTTTGGAAATATATTTTGAGAAAAGATGGACAAATTTGCATGACACGTTTGTCCTACCCCTCGAGCCATTATGAATAAGTGTGTGACCTATTTTTTAATTTTTTTCACAACACAAAACAATCACAAAAGTTGATTCACTCTTATATCTGATGTTGAACATGTAATATTCTATCCAAATCCCCGACAACCTCGATGGTGGTATGTTATGCCATTAGCTCCTCGAAGTTTATGAGTGTATGATAAAAGTAGTGTTCCTAGCATAGACAAGGAGAGTATGTAAGTGGGGGGTCGATATTGCAGAGGGTGGAGGGCAAAGGGAGCTTGAAGCCTACAGAGGAGATAGGCACAAGCAACGTAAACGAAGAGACAGAATGCCATGAATTTTTTGAGAATCAAGTGAACTCTTCCTTCTATGGTGACCTATCTATAGACCTTCTAGTGTACACCGAGTTGTGCCAGGAGATTGACATGGCACCATAGGTTGGGTCATATTTGCATCAGCCTAATCAATTCATTCATGATTCTCTTTTGAGGATACTTTAGAATATGCATTTTAATTAGCATCATTTTTTTCAGAGTTATATTTTCATGCCAACTCAATGGATGAGCAATGAGGAGTTGTAAGATACATTTACATGTATGTCTCTAGATCAGATGGCCTGATTTAGAGATATGGCAAACCAAGAGCTCTCACGAGCATCATTGGGCCATTCTATGAGGTCTACTTTGGCACACTCCAATGCTTTGATTTCTAGTAGATGAGGTCAATGCTCTAGACTAGCCTCAGATGGAGAGAGTGGTTCTAGGGGGGTGCTATGGAGATGTGGATGCTGTGAGTCTGCAGTCAATTCTAGAGAGGGTTGCTACTCCTTGCTCTCGTACATGTTTTAGAGAGGGTGGCTCAAGTGGGTGTTGTGGAGGCACTGATGCAATATCTTTGTCTCATCAATCTAGTGGATACTTATCACCTTGAGAAATTTTCACACCTGTAGGGATATCTACTCTAGTGACTCCGGGTTTTGCTAAGCCACCTCCACAACAAGTGGTACCCCTATAGATACTAGTCTAAGGGATAATACCCTCGTAGGTATGCCAGATATACAAAGGTCTCCTGGTTATGTCCAGGAGCATGGTTGTAGGTGGGAGAGGACACACCTTAGACATACCCCACTAGGGTATGGATACCTGGTAGATGACAAGATAAGTGTTGTAATCATGAACGATGAGGGAAGGAGGGTGATGTCTCGCATGAGAGAGTTGTGCCAACAAGTATTTAGGCACAATGTTTTGGACCATTAGAAGAATATTACGAAGGGAAGCAAGGACTATGTAGTGGCATCTTTGCATAAGGAGTGTCTAGTATCTATGGCGATGGGTGGATGATGGATTATATGCATGCATATATGTCACATAGATAATTAGACGCATGGAAGGCATGCAAGAGTGGCGCCTCAAAGCTTGAGTGGCTAGATGGAGAGGATTGGAAGAGACTTAGGGAGGAGGCCACAGATTCTCTAGGGCGATGGCCACCACATGGGAGGTAGTGAGGGCATGATTGGAGGTAGCAATTTACATCATTTGGGGAGTGGCAATCACAGGACTTATCGAAAAGACTTTGTAAGTTTTCTTTTGGTTCTTCTCTCTTTCTTATTTGGAATATCACTTGTACTAACAATTGTGTTTCTAACAATGCTATTCTATTTTCTTTGCAACACTCCATTACAAACCGCAATCCCACAGGTTTGGAGACTCAATATGTAGAGAGACACAGTCTCATTGTACCTATCGATAGATTGTACATACATGAAATGGCCCAATAAGTCAACTATATTTCTTGTTGTAGTCACTTCATTTTTTTAAAAATGCATTATGTATGGTGGACTAATGTCTAGTTGTTCATTTTGCAAAGCCCATTTGACTCTTCTTTGTGTCAAGATGAGCTTACAGATGGCAAGGATCTATAGCACGTACTTGGATTTGTGAAGCACACATCATCTTCTTTTTTGGTCATGTGATCTATAGAGGCCTCTTCTATGCAGCATTCCTTAGATATACTTATCATCATTTGTATAAAATCACACTTTGCAATATTTACAAATAGATTTTCAAGTTTGTTTTGGATCTCCTCTCCATAGTTCCATGTAATGTCATGAGTTGTCATCACTACTCTTGTACTTATTCTATGAGTTATTAGTCTTGTGGTTTTAAGTAGTTTTTGTGCTTGTCTTGACAACCATTGCATATCCAATATGTAATTACTTTGCAGAATATTATGCAGCACATGGTGCTATGGGTGGCAGGGAAACAAGACCAAAAATATTTTTTTCCTATGTAACCGTCGCCATTTGCATTGCTAATTTACTATATGTGTCACTATCTGCATCGCAAAGCATCACTATCTACATTACAAAACGTCACTATCTACATTGCTATTTGTGTCACAAAAGCGACACTCTCTGCAATGAATTTATAGAGACACTTATACCAATGCTTTTAGCGACGATGGATGCAATTTTTAATGAACATTTGCATTGCTTTTAATGTCAATATGAGGTCTGTATCTTGTAGTGGTAATTAGAAGGCACAAATGAAGTATAAAATGAAGCATTTGTGAGAAAATGCACCATTGGAGTTTTCTAAGTGAAAGTAAGTGGCCCAAAATGCATTGGAAGCATCCATTTGTCAATTGGAGTTTGTTAGATGGCCCATTTAAAGAGACACAATTTTCATGTTACAAAGCAACTACTTAATCTAGAAGTTAAAAATAGCATCGAGGAGGCCAAGTCATTAGAAAACAATGCCAAGAATGCGCATATGTTTTTAGATCTTGAATCCAAGTTTTTTTGGGCCTTTAATTTTAAGCAAACCACTTGCCATTAGTGTGAACTCAAAGAGTTGAACAAGATTTTTGAGTCACTAAGCTTAAGAAAGTTAAATAGCCCACAAATCTTCGTGAGAGGGAGAGAGGCATAACTTTTTTTATGCCTCTTTATTTTGACAAAAAAAATAGATTTTGCAACCAGTGAAATCAACAAGGACCCTCTTGGGCATGAAATACAGTAATTCTTTGCTCTTCATTGCTTTAGAAATCTCACAAAATGATGCGTTCTTTGAAGAGATCCAAATCTTGTCTTTATCTCTGCTCTTTCTCTCTTGCCATAATTGGTGTTCAATGTGTGTTGAGAGGATAAGGCAAAATAGGTCCTCATTCATTACAAGATGCAAGGATGTGGGAAAAAATTATGCATATTGGTTGACACGTTTGTGTTGACCTTATGGACAAACTACAAGGATCTTCTATATTTAGTAAAATTGACCTTAAGTCTGGATATCATCAGGTGAGGCTAGATAGATCTGACATATTTAAGACCGCATTCAGGACACAATTTGGCCATTACGAATTCTTAGTCATGCCATTCGGATTAACTAATGCACCTGCCACTTTCAGTGAATGATGAACCGTATTTTTCTAAAATATCAATATTGTGTGATTGTTTTCTTTGATGATATTTTAGTGTTCAGTCAAAGTGAAAAAGAGCATTATGAGCATTTATCATTAGTTTTCCAATTACTGAAAGAAAATCAATTGTTTGCAAATCCTGAAAAGAGTGAATTCTTTAAGATAGAAATAGAATATCTAGGTCATATTGTATCAAAAGAAGGAATAAAAGTTGATCCTAAGAAAATTGATGCAATATTACATTGGCCTGTTCCTAAAAATGTACATGAATTATGCTCATTCCTTGGTCTTGCTAGTTTCTATAGGAAGTTTGTACGTAATTTCTCATTACTTGCTTTACCATTAACCAAACTTCTTAAGAAAGGAATTGTTTATCAATGGACTGAAAATCAGCAGAAATCCTTTGATTTACTCAAACGTGCATTAACCAATGCCCCTGTTCTACAATTGCCTGACTTTAATAGACCATTCTTTCTAGTTGTGACCGATGCTAGCGGATCAGGAATAGGAGCCGTATTAATGCAAGACAACCATCCAATAGCATATTCTAGTTCTAAGCTGAAACCCTCTGAGCTCAAATATTCCACTTATGACAAAGAACTATTAGCAGTTGTACAAGCATTAAAACAATGGAAGCATTATTTAATGGGTTCAGAATTCATGATAAAGACTGACCAGCAAAGCATTAGACATCTACTTAGCCAACCCCAAATTTCTGACCGTCATATCAAATGGGCTTCCTTCATTCAAAGTTTCCATCCTATCATTCAATACCAACCTGGAAAAGAAAATGTAGTTGCTGATGCATTGAGTAGAAGATCTGCAATTCATAACATTTCCATCATATCTTTTGATTCTTTGATTGCTATGAAAGACACATATCACCAGGATATTACTTTTCATTCTGATTGGCAAAAATTAGTTCAAAATAATTTCATTCCTGTTGATTCATTGTCATATAATGATGGATTTATGTTCTTTGAAAAGAGACTGTGTGTTACTATTCCATTCCGATCTTTTGTTTTGAATGAAATTCATTGTCCCCCATATCAAGGTCATAGAGGTATCATTTCTACATTACGCATGTTAACTGAAGATTTTTATTGGCCACATATGGATGCAGATGTATCTAATTTCGTTTCTGAATGTTTGATTTGTCAAAGAATAAAGAGACATCATGGTAAACAGTATGGATTATTAATGCCTTTGTCTATTCCATCTAAACCTTGGGAACATATATCTATGGATTTCATTACTGGTTTACCAAATACTAAATCTAACCATGACATGATTTGGACAATTGTAGATAGATTTAGTAAGCAAGCATATTTCATTGCATGTAAGAAAACTTTAATAGCATCACAAGCAGCACAGTTATTCTTGTAAACTGTTTTTACTAACCATGGATTGACAAAAGTGATTATTTCAGATTGAGATTCTAGATTTTGTAATAATTTTTGGATTACACTGTTTGCAAATCTAGGCACAAAGATTGATTTCTCATCTGCATTTCATCCAGAAAAAAATGGATAAACAGAAGCCACAAATAGCACTATTTTAGATCTTTTACGTGCATACACTATCTCTAAACCTCAGACATGGGATACTCATTTACATTTATTACAGTTTGCATACAACAATACACCACACACATCTACAAAGAAAGCACCTTTTGAAGTTATTTATGGATATAGATTATCTACACCTGTTGCATCTTTGTCTAATAAAATACAGAGTGCTGATGATATTGCTGTTATGCATAACACTATTTTTGATGAGGTAAAGGATATGATTGCTAAAGCCCAACAATCATATACCAAGCAAGCCAACAAGAAAAGACAAGCTATGAATTTCAAAATTGATGATTATGTTTGGCTTAGAATAGAAAAGCGTAGACTGCAAAGTGTAGATAGACATCCAGTTGTCAAATTAGCTCCTAGATTCTATGGACCATTTAGAATCATTCATAAGATTAATGACAATGCATTCAAGTTAGAATTGCCATCTCATTGGAAAATTCATAATACATTTCATATTAGTTTATTGAGACCATTTAGAGGCCAATTACCTATCCACCCTGTCTATGAAAACCCACCTTTACTAGAAGAAGAGACTGAAATACTTGAACCAGAAGCCATTATAGACACTGATTACATGACCACTAGAACTGGCCGAAGGTATTCTAGATATCTAGTGAAATTTAAGAACCATCCTGTAGAGGAAGCACAATGGATGCACGCTAGAGACTTAAATGCTTTCCCCACTCTGTTAGCTCCACATTGAGCTAATAGCAATTGAGGTCAATTGCTATCCCACCCCGAGGGTATGATGCCAGGAGGCATATTCCACGGTGGATTCCGTGCCACGGTGGATTCCGTGAGGTTTTACAGGGGATTCCGTAAACTTAGATGACCGGGGCTCATACGCAAAGAGGATTCTTTGTGCGAGAAGTTGATGGGGACACCTGTCCTTTTTGGGCGTTTCATTAATTTAGTGTGTACATGGGTGATTCCATAGCAGGTGATTCCGCAAAATGCATATTAAATTAATAAACGTTTATGAGTTTAGAGTGCGCACTCGTAATAAATTAAGGTTAGGATTTATTTCTAACCAGTTGATTTATTTATGTAGCTGAAGACTGCTAGGTATTCACTTTTGTCGGTTTAATTGTATTATTTTACTAACGATTGTGAATGCTTCAGTTGATGTGTAGAGATAGCAGCAGTGGCGGAGGAAAGCATTGGAGTCTAGCGGGTTTTCGACTCTTGGACTAGATTTTGATAGGCGCCACGCCTATATTTTGTTATGTCTATAGAGACATCGATTATTTATTATTATTTTGTATGCGCTTATGCGCCCGGATATGTTATTTCTATTTGGACATTGAGATTGGGCATGCCAGACACTATGGGCACCGTCCATTAGCTTTATTTTCCTATTTTTGTAGAAAGCAAACTCAAAAGCTAAAAAGCTTGTCATATTTTTGTAATTGGGCTATTATTGAGCATGAAGATTGGAAATATACATAAAATACATGCTTTGTGAAGCGCTCACACAAGGCATGGGGGAGATTGAACCCAATTTGTCTCTTGCCTCTTGTCGTGCATGCTTTTACATGGGTTTTTGTGCAAAAAGGTAGAGTACTTTGTTCTTGGGGACCTTCCGGGATTCACCACGTGAGCTATCTGCGACCGATCTGCGCACCAATGTCTTCACGTAACATGCAGTTGATTGCTAATTAAACTTGTTTGAGCATGTTAGGGCATGATACACTGCATATGCATGAAACATGGTATCAAAGAAGAACTCTTGGATGGATAGCACTTATCTACTGAATTATTGACCTATATTGAGTGAAAGAGGCTACTTTGCTATAGGTTAGAGCAGCTATTTTTGGGGAAAGTTTGTGTGAGAAAATGATAAATATCTCGAATTGAAAAAATAAAAAGAGAGAACTATGTTTCATTGTTCTTTTTATGTTAAGAGGGTGCATCTTAGGACTAATCCCTAGGATGTAGGAGAGCCATAGAAGCCACAACATTCAGCTAGGGGGTGCCCTTTTTATATGTAAATTAAGGTGAAGTAGTCACCGATCTATGGGAAGGTCCTTATACTTGAAGTCGGGATGGGCAAAATGTTGGACTATAGTTCATGTCTACAAACGTAGTATTTAGATAGAGAGGAGTTTGTATTATCTAGATGCTCCTAGCCATGAGGCTATAGGGTTTTTTTGCTATATATAAGAGTCGACTAGAGCCTTAGATCCAGTGTTGGGCCCATTTTTTGTCCCAACAATAGTGTGAGCATTGAAGGAAGAAGAGTAAGGGAAACTTAAAAAATAACTTAAAACACAAAATAAAAAAGGAAAGGAAAAAAATAAAAAATTAAACTTATTTTACTTGAACAATTTATGTCACACTATTGTGGATTAAAAATACACCACGTTTGTCATAGTTGTTTGGTTGTGTGTGCATTAAAAAAAGAAACTTAAAAACAACTCAAGAAATTTAAAGTGTAAAATTCAAAAACATAAAATACAAATCTCAAACTTATCTTACTTAAACAATTTGTGTGACACTATTGTTAATTAAAACTACCTCATACTTATCATATTTGCTTGGTTATACATATATAGAGGGAAGTGAAGAGATCAAAATCCAAAAACATAGAAGTCAATATATAGAAATCAAATGCAAGGACATTGTTTTATAGGTTGTCACTTGTTGCATATGTGGAGCTCGTTGATTGCTTTTGGCTCTTGTTATTTTCTTTGATCTTGATTGACACCTCTTTTACCACACATATGCACATAGCTCATTAGTACCCACTCACACAAACTAATTCATTTGCAAGATGGAGTAGAAGGTGGAAGCATGAGTAGAAACAAGAAAGGAGCAAGAGCTATGGAGTTTCAACTAAGAAGAGAAAGATCGATATATGAAAATTCCAACCATCATAATGAGTGTTGTGCCTTCCTTATTCTATTGCCACTAATATAATAAAGAATAAAGTGACAATGATGGGTGCCTACCACCTATAGTGTATAGTCGTGCAAATACCATATAAAAGTAAATGTTAATGGGCTAGGCATAGATGGCCTTTAATCCCCATCTGGTTAAAGAAAAAAATGCCTAAGTGAGGAGTAAAAGAAAAATAAGAAAAGTACAACATATACATAGAGTAAAATAGGATGAGGAAAGATATCATCTCAGCCTATGCCCATCAACTTCCTAAGGAAGGTATAACGTTCCATTGGGAGACTTCTAGTGAGAAGATTGATAGGATTTATATTCATAGGGATATTGACAAGCCCAATGAACTTGTTGTATACCACCTCTTTGATGAAGTGATAGTGCACCTCAATGTGCTTTGTCTTCCCATGGAAGTCTAGATTATGGCTCAAGGAAATGATACTTATCAAATTCAAATATAGTGTAGGAGTCATAGTCATACTAGGATCTACAATAAAGTGACCTAACCATAGGGCCTCCTTGCAAGCCTCACTTGTTGCAATGTACCTCAACTTTGGTAGTAGATAACGCCATGAAACTCTGCACCTTGCACATCTAAGAGATAGCATCTCCAGTATAGGTAAAGACATACCTAGAGGTGGACTTCCTAAAGTTTTATTTCCTACATAATCCAAGTCAGTCTAACCCACAACTCCTAACTTGGCTACCATAGAAAATGCACATATGTGTAGTCCATTTAAGATATCACATGATACCCTTCATGGCATCCTAGTGTTGCCTTACTAGGTGTAGCCATATAACATGCCACAACTCCCATTGCAAATGCTATGTTGAGATAAGTAGCTATCATGGCATCAAATTGCCCAATACATATACATATGGAACCTTAGTCATCTCCTCTTGCTCATCATCCAACCAAGAAAAATCAGCTTGACTAACCTCTACATGAAAATATAAAGGACACTCAATAGGCTTACCATCATGTATATGGAATTATTTAAGTACTTTGTGTATGTACTCCTTCTGGGATGAGTAGAGGAAAATTTATATTTTAATCCTATAGTTTATTGGAAAGGATTTTCTAAAAAATTATTTTGAAATGCTTAAACTCTTAGATAGATTTTTATTTAGCAATGTCATCAGCTTGTAAATAAATTTTTAAAATTATTATTATACCTTAAATATCAAGAAAAAACTAATATTTTTATAGATATATATTTTTTATAACATAATTTTTTAAAATATATAAGTCAACAATATATAATAAATAGTAATATTTTTTACTATTTTTCAAGCTAATCCAAAATTAATTTAGCTTCCTTAATTTCATAAAATATACACACACACATGGAGCTAAACTTAATTTATAAGTTGGATTTTAGTGGTTGAATAAAAATTACTAAATTATTCCATTTGAAAGTTTAAATTTCTTGAGATCCAATGGAAGGTTAATTTGATCCTTGTTTGAAAAGAGATGGTTGTTTGACAAGTTGTTTGGTTGATTATGATTGCATTTAACTATGGAAAAAGCTTCTAATGAATCAGTGCCTTCAACATGATAGGATTGGCATGTGATGCCATCCTTAGGGCTACCACGATTACTCCTCACCCAGAGTTGCATATAAACTACCTAAAGTGGTTGACCATCACTTAGGTATATAGAGTCATCCACACAAGAAGGTTCTCCCTTACTAAGCAAGAACTAGTGTGGCTCTAGTCTGAGGTTATAATCTTGATCTCGGTCCTAAGATAGGGAAGGAAACCTATATGTTCCTAATGTGATTTTGTATTGAAAGGCTCAAGATAAACAAAGCAGGGTGGAAACTCAATTTCTTGGATTGGTTTTCTCTTTGGAGTGATTGTAAACGTGGTAATAATATAAAGTGCTTTTTAAAAAAAATGATTATTTGATATTCATACATAGGAACATGTTAATGAATTGTATTAAAGAATAGTTAGAGAAGCTATTTTTGTATTTTTACAATGTAAGTAGTATGCTTGCTTAGATAACTAAAATATGTCACATCAAGGGAAGTGGATGGATAGTCTTCTCCAGACAAAACCATCCTAGGGCTTGGTGGACCCAATTAGCTGGGTGCCTTTCCCCAAATTTTAAGAAAGAGACATAAGAATAACTATCCCTAGGGTCATATCTTAGAATTAGTTAAGCATTGTTTTAGGGGGAGTGGCGTGAGACTATGCCTTATGGGTAGAGAGGTTGACACATAGCTCCCCCTCATTTCTCACTTTCATTGAACTAAGTACAGTGCTTGCCTACCTTGTATCTCTAATGGCTCGCACAATAGTTACCATCGTAACTCAATGATAGGCTATTGTTAGAGACTGTAATTGTGTCTTTAGGAATCCACATGTTAGTCCTCATGGTATAAGCCTAGATGCTTTGCTTGTGAGGTGGACCTAGGGACACCTAGTCACCTAAATTTGTACAAGTGAGGTTAGCACGAATGGTGATTGTGAGAGCCAAGTCACTAGAAAACTACCAAACTACCCTCCCTACAATTTAAGGTTGAATATGTCACATATACTTGCTATTGCAAAGCTCAATCTCTTGCTTGGGCATATCACCAAATGGGTACTCTGGCCACCATGGGCACTTGTAGCACTCTCATTCTATTAGCCTTCTTCTAACACTATCTTGGAATACATGTACTTATCACTATGAAGGGCTAGCCACTCTTATGAACACATAGGAACAACTATGCATACACTCTAATAGGGGAGGTAGGACCACAATGGCTCCATTTGATAGGAGGCCTCTCAACTGTCTACACCAAATAAACATCTAACTAATTTAGATGTACATACACCCAACAATAAGAACAATAATTATTCAATTATATAAATCAAAATCAACCTATACACCAAGTGATTACTAGATTATGTTAACTTTGGCATCTTGTTAGAGTCTACAAAAATTTTAATGTCCACCACCACATGGGAGAATGCCTTTAGAACATGATGTCATCTCTGTACCTTAAAGAGAGCCTCAAACTTGTGTAGCAAAACAGTGTCATCCATTTGTGACCTAACAAGAGACAATGGTTTTCCAAGAAGGTGGTACTAATAGACCTCTTGGTGCATATAAGCCTAGAATTTCTTCGAGCCAGCCATATGTGACATGGAAGAACATAAATTTGCCACTTCCTAAAGGTACCACATTAGGAGGGTGTGTTTATTTTTCTCCAAAAATTTAACTTTCTTATTTCTAATAGCATAGTTATTCTTTATGAAAAATGTGAGAAATTTTATTGTATATTAAAAAAATAATTTTTAATACTCTCTTTCATGCTACAAAGCCTTCAAACCGATTTACCTTTTTGTAGTCCATACATGTGATATTTGGGTTCTTATAGAGTGCATCAAATCATCCATACAATCTGCATTCAATGGGTATTAAAATATACCATTTTATTACATATTATATAGTACTAAGCAACCTCTTTTTGTTGAAGAAACTTATGGCTTTCCTTCAAATCGTAATAAGAAAATGCCTTCTAAATGTGATGTTAAAAGTTTTACTCAGTAAAATAGCCCTTTTATTGATTGTATGTGGTTCACTTACATTTTTAAAGGTGCATGCCCGGAGCGTGGCATGCATAGAATACATTTGCATGACTATTTGATACTCCACTAATTCTCCAAATGTGGCACATCAAGAGGGTAGGCTAGTTATACCCCCAAAATATGACTTTTTTCCTCTCTCTCGAAACATAGAATTTTTCATCTCAAGTGGTGTCCAAGAATATTGTATGTTTAGATCATCATTTTTTATACTTTATTTTGCACTATGGGACATCCAACTAATTTTTTTCTTGGAATATGAAGTGATAACATGGACAATCTCTATCACTGCGCAATGGAATCACATATAAGAAACTCATCACAAGAGGAAAGTGGACTTCAATGTGTATGCCAATGAGAACTATGCTATAAGAAAGACTTTTTTGATCCAGTATGGCACATACACTACAATAGTTTCCCAATAATTTCCATTTATAATAGAAATTAATTATCTTTGGATTGGTATCTCCTTGTATCCAAATAACCTTCATACATGATTAGAAAATGTAGTACTAAGTCCCCTGTATGGAAGCTCCCTCACCAAAACCACCCATCAAAGATCGATAGTCTATCATAGCAATGACCATGGCCATCCAACTACATTGCTCCCTCTCTATCTCCTTCTCCTTGATTGCACTTTTGTAGCTCGACATCATGGATATCCCTAAAGAAGAACTATGTAGTCATTCTCTTTTGATGTAGATATTTGGTTAGTCCTTCAATTTGTTAATAAAAGAATAATGTATCCCATCATTCAACCTCTTTTTTTTCATTAGCTACATTGATTGCTAGTTGGAAATGGGGCATGTAAGAGAGTCAAATGATAGTCAAGGAATACGTTTTTAGAGTAATATATGGTTTACAAATGTAAAACATGCATATGTGTACTTAAATGATAAAATTTCAAGTTGAGAATGCTCTTTGAAGACTTCTTGGCCATCACAGTCTTGCCTAGAGTAACATGTAAAGCTTAATGTATCCTTGTAAGACTTTTTAAGTACCGAGCTTCAATAAAATTAATTAAAAAAACATCCTCTAGGAAAAAATATATGGTAAATGGTTGAAGTCATGAATGTAAAGTTGCATAAGCAAGAAGTCGAATATTGTAATAGAGACTTACAATCTTAAGGGGATATACACCATGTGTTATGTGGAGAAAGTTTCAAATCATTTGTACAGTATATGTTTTGCATTAATGCAACAAGGTCACCATCTCTAACCCTCGCAAACCCAAGCAATCTACTTGATTCTCCAAGATATCATGATGTCTTACTCAATGACAACTTACTACCATTGGCCATGTACACACACGAATCCTTGAACATTTTTCCCACCCATTGTTATGCTTGCCCTTCATGTTATGTGTACAAATAACATAGATGAAATCTCAAGGATGTTGTTGGCATCTTGTAGGTGTAATTAAAATAGATTCAAGAAGCATATGGCTACAACTTCTTTTTGAATTTGTTTGAGAAAGATCTAATAAAAAGATAGGCTAGAAAGGTTTGTGGAGTAGAATAGGGATAATGTCCAAAGAAGAGCTGCTCTAGGTGGAGAAAAACACCAAAATAAGCTTTTTCAAACCATATACAATATCAAATGAGATTCTGAAGGAAATAATCTTATTTCAAAATATGCAAAATGAAATGAGCTTCTAGAAGAAAGAACAACCTTTTTAAAAGGGGGGAAATCAATTTTACTCCCCACTTTTTGGACTCAACATGGGGCCCATCTAACATGGGGATCATGATGTAAGAGGTAACAGTAGTAGGGGGTTAAGTGGAGGTAGGGAGACAAGCTTACTTGTGGAGGGTCCAAGGGAAAAAAGAAAGTGGATAAAATGTCTTCACAACCCCCTCTCCTATTGGTCCACGTCAAATCTCTTGGAACTAAGAAAATTATTAACTCTTAATCTAAAAGGCCCATTTGAAGTCCATGTTTTTCCTAATGAGTGGTTGATAATAATCATGATGATGCTTTATTTAAAAGGGTCATTGATGGTTACTTGTGTGCATAAAATGATGCATTGGTGGTATATAAAAAATGTATTGCAATTGAGACTCTATATGCAAGCTACTTATTAAAGTATGCAATATGGTAATCAAGAATTAGCTGATTGGGGCATTCAAGAGGGTGAAACTAACTAAGCAAAACATGGCATAAAACGAAAATTGTGAACCTTTTATAGAAAACACTCCCTATGTTTGATTCCATGAAAGCCGTCATTGTATATGCGAGTTTTAGAAGTAATGAGCAAATAGAAATTTCACAATCAAGTTTCATTAATCTAAAGATAAAATAGTAAGAAGATGTGTGTAATTGAAATGTTGTATAATTATAAGATACATTCAAAGACTTTGGTATGGGGATAAATGCCAATGCTAAACATTATTTACTAATCATGAAAACATATTGGTGGCTATAAACATTCATTTGCACTTAAAGAAAGCCAAAGGAACTCTTTTTACATGGTGGATGTTGGGAATAAATTTGACTATATATTCGTTGATTTTATCCAACAAAAAGTGAAACATATAAACAATTCGTTTGGCTCAAGTTTTGACAAGGGTTATGAAGAAAAAGCACTTTGTAATGGGTAAAAAGATCTATATGTAGTAGTTGATGCTTGTCATCCTAAAAATGTTGAGGTGCATGCAAAATATTGGGAGAAAGCCGAAATGTGTAATAACAACAAAAACTTTACTAGCAATTACCAAATGGTTTGGGAAAAAGCTTAAGAAAATCTTGATCTACCATATACTATAAATACCAAATTATCAACTAGTAATGATATCCTTCAATCAACATAATAGATTGATTCATCAATGTTCATAAACATCACATTATCCAATGATAGTTGTCCCTCCAATATATACAACAATTCATTTGGATCATTTGATAGTCATCTTTTCAATCTGCTTTATTAAGAAAAGTAGCTTGATAAAATGTACTCTCATTCATCAATTATTATAACCTTGAGACTTGGAAAATTATATTTTACTATTGGTGCTATTGAATACCAAATTATCTATTGGTGCTTATCTCCCTAATACAAGTTTTATGGTGCTAATGAATACCACATTATCTATTGATTATTATCTCCCCAATAAAGGTTTTGTGTATTAGATCAAATTAGTTTTCTACATTTTGAAGGATTAATTAAACCTATTATATTCCCATATTCTATGGCACATCCCAATGATTTCAATACTATAGAGGTATATGGGTCCAATGTACTACAAAATATTTGTTGCAACAAAATGGAACTACTATATATGCAATTGAAAGACACACTTTTATGGGTGCATCTTAACGACCCATTTATATATGCATTGTTCACTACTATTAAATACACATTTAAACATGCTTTAACCAATGATAATTAGTCAAGTACACCAACAATTAATTTTAATTCTCAATGCCATTTTGAGAGAAAGAAGGACAAAGAAGACTTTTTCTTATGATGATGATGATAAACAAATAATTCAATTTTTTATTTGATTCTTCCACTATTCAAGAAGGTTTTCAAGGGGCAAGTAGCAAGCAACTAAAAGGAAACCACAACCAAAAATGTATTTTCCTTTCTTTCCTTGGACTCAAAAATAGGCCTTTTAGGAGGTCTTTTCTCCTCCAAAATGTGGCCACAGTGAATTTTTCACAAGCGATCTTAAAATGTGTCAGGTACCTTGTATATGTACAATGTACTCTTTGAGCTCTTTCTATTGATCTATAGCATGCTATGAGACTCTTTGTATTTGAAAGGATGTCTTCAAAGGATTCCAAATTGATGTGATTCCTTGATTTGAAATACAAAGAAATTTTAAGTTTGTTTGCAAAAAAATCAATGTGGCCCTAGTTTTTAGGAGAGTGAGTGAGTTGTCAGACCTCTAAAAGGCCTATTTTTGAGTCCAAATTTTTCCTATTGTTATTAATATTCATGTAGTGGTAGTGCTATATAATGAGATGGTTAATATGAATTTAGACACATATTTTGAGACATTTGATAAATAATTTGGTGGTACAATGGTCCAAGTGTAAAATACGTAAAATAATCAATTCTTCTTTTAACCAAAATAATATATTAGTTGTCTCTTGATCTTTTTCCCTCTTCTTCTTCAAAATTTCATGGCTTCTTTCCTCTTTCTCTCTCCTCATTCTCTATTCTCTCGCTTGTTCTAATATTTCTCTCTTGTTTCTCTCTCATTCACTCATTTTCTCTCTTCTCAAGCTCATTTCCTTGGAAACATGATGAAAGCTACATATTTGATCAAATTATTTTGTATTTCTTTCATTTCCATATCTCTTTTTTAGTATTAATCTAAGAATATCCAAAAATAATATTGTGTAGTCCATTGATATTACATTTGGTGGTTGGAGGATCTTTTATAGTTTGCAAGGACAATTTTGGATTTATTTGGAGTAGAGAGGATCAAAGATGGTGGAGGATAGACAAGTTTAGCATATTTGACATGTTTTGAGCCATTTTTTATAGTCATTTTGGTAAAAGATGGTTTATTGACTTAAAGCAACTTTGGTTGTCTCTATTTTTCATGGTATCTTCTTCTCCACCTCTTTCTTCACGATTTCATGGAATATCTTAGTCTGTATCTCTCAATTATTAGGAATAAAGACTATAGAACAGCATTCCATGCTTCATGCCTTAAGAGGTAGAGACCCATGATGGTTTGACCAAGCATTTAGCTCAAGTTAGCTAGTGAATTTTTCAACACAGATCACAATGGTCTTTTTAAGCATCTTCATTTATACGAACAACTAATATTCATAAGGCTTATTGCTCAAACCTCAATTGAGCTTAAATATTTTATGTTGGTAAATTTCTTGGCATGATTGATCACTCCTTGCTCTTGTTCTTGGAAAATTTCCCTTTTTGAAACTATAATACACAATAGGGTGGCCATGAACACTTTTCTTCAAGCTTTAAGTTCTTTTGACAAGAGTTTAGTTCCTAGTTTAATGGCTTCTTTGCATGAACTACCTTTAAGGAGGTTTGAAGATTTAATAGATTGAAGGTACATTTATTTAACATTTTAAGATGAATAAATATTTTTTTTAAAAAATAATCTCAATCCATTCTTTGTGATTGAAGTATTCATGTTTGAAACATGCCTATCTAGGAAACCTAGGGAACTAACATTGGGTAGTCATCACTTTCCCTAAGCATCACCACCTAGATCCCATGGAACAAAGGGGATTCGACATTTAGGTTGCTTTTGGGTCTATCTTACATGAGAATATTTGCCTTGACCCATGAGGATCAAGTTGAGGTTCTTAATGACTCAAATATTTTAAATAATAGCCACTTTATGATCAATCAAATTTTGAAGTGAACAAGCACTAGACTTGGTTCAATGAGAATGGAAAATGAGGAAGAGTAGAATGTCAAACCCACATGTCATAAGGCATAGTCCCACACTAGCCCTCTAAAATGGGTTCTAAGGCTATTTTTCTAATATTGAGCAAACTACTCTTGATTGGAACTATTGATACCAACTCTTATTGTAAATAGACCATCCGATATTGAGCAAACCACTCTAAATTAGAACTATCAGTACTAGGCCTTCATCATATCCCCTAAGAATTCAGGCTTGCAAGTCATTGATCCAATGCTAGACTTGTGAAAGTCTCCCTAGACCCCTACCAATTTTCACAGTCTCAAGTGATTAGTTGCACCTTGTGGAGAGACGTATCATCAATGGGCTAGGTATAAGCACCTTTGTGATAGAACAAGTTCTTTGTGGTGGGACTCAACACATAAGAAAAATCATAAAATAAATAATTCAAGGTAAACAAGACAATCTTTCTCAAAAAATCTTTCATTAATTTCATCTATGAAATTGAAGCAACACATAAAGAAATATTTCTATTACAAACTGTAAAAGTATACTATGCTCTTCTTGAAAAGCTAAGGCTTATTGACGAGTAAGATATCTTGATTAAAACATAGTAATTCAATCCAATGTTTTTTAGAGAAGGAAAAGATTCTATCCTCTAATAAGAAAGTATAACTTATCTAAAGTCCCTTGATAAGCTAACTTTGGAAGTGGAAGAGGAGTTGCGTTTGTCATCGCAACCACTTGTTTTATTGCAACCACTTGCTCCACTCTCCCTATGGCTATGAATTATTCTACTATGGTTACACTTCTCTTTGAGGGTCACTGTATCACAAAAATTCTAAATTTTCTCTTGGAGTAGAGTGGGTAGTAGAGAGCTTGGCTAGGAAAAGGTGAAAAAAAGGGGTTTGATAAGGATTAGCTAAAGTTGGGATAGGAAAATAAGATGTAGAAAGTCAAATAGAAAGAAGTGGTCAATAACTCCTCTCTCACATAGTTAGAATCATGGCATTCTCTTCTACTCACCATTATCTCTATGCAATGCCATGTCCCTCTTTATATATTAGTCAGAGGAGGGGGGTATGCTTTTAGCATTTCAGCTAACATCATTGATGGCATTAGGGGTTTTTTAAAAGTAGATGGGGAAGGAGAAAAGCATGGCAATGCATGGCCATCTTATACAAGAGAGGAACTAGCTTTTACAAAAAATAATCTTCTACTTCACTAGGAATTAAAAAAGAACCTAGTGCAATCCAATTGTGATTGGCCATGTGGCAAGTGGCATCACTCCTATGGCTCACAACCAAGGTGATGGCAATGGCATAAACCTTTGCATCTTGGCATGGGAATACTTGGCAATGAAGCTATGAAGGCTTTGTTGGTGCCTTTGGCTATGTGTGAGATGTAGCTATTTACTTATAGGAAAACTTCTTGGATGTCACCCATCCTTCCAATGTTGTTACCCAAGTGCACTTAACTGCTAATTAACTATCTATCAAACGAGTCCTTGTTCTTATTCCACACTACAAAGATAGTTTTTATTTAAAAAAATTTGGAGGGATTTGAAGTACCTTCCACTTATGAATTGACACACAATACCTCATTAATAGTTACCTTTATCCTTGCTATTGAGACATAGTTCGAGTAAGTTATACAAATGTAGGATTGTTTTATTGCATGAAAATTGGATATATTACAAAGTTCAAGGATCAGTATCTAACGTTACATTGAAGGTGTATACAAATCCCCATACCAAAGGAATTAATCTACATGAGACATTATGTTCTTATAAGGTTCATTCAACTTCATTATAGTCTCTCTTATAACACACTTACTCAAGTCTCTCTTAACAAATCTCTACTAGTCTTTCTTAATACACTTACTAAGCTTAATTTAATTATTGAAGAGATACATATTTCATAATTTATCCTCTAATGCTACATTGAAGTTCCTATAAAGGCCCATACCAAAGGAATTAATCTACATGATGCATTCAATTCTTATAAGGTTCATTCAACTTTACTATAGTCTCTCGTAACACACTTGCTCGAGTCTCTCTTAACAAATATCTATTAGTCTCTCTTAATACACTTACCAAGCTTAACATAATTATTGAAGAGATATATAATTCATCATTTAGCATTTACCTCAAGTCATTGGATTTTAATAATCATTCTAAGTATCATTTAGTCTTTACCTCAAGTCATTGGATTTTAATCATCATTCCAAGTATCATTTAAAGTTCTATTATATCATAAAGTTTCAATCTCCATTCCCATCTTGCAATTTCCTTTTTGAATTGGATGAGTAATGCTTATGAGGATCAATCTAACTATTGTCATTCATTTTCCTTCTCTTGATTGAGCCATTGCTAATAAATGAATAAGTGGACGAATTAGTGAAACTACAATTGATATATATACTTACTCTATCCATTTCCAAATTTCAATTCGATTCCCTTTCAATCTAGGAAGATTATTGTCATTCTATTAATTTCATTACTTATGCTCTTAGAATTCTTAGCTATTTTGAACTCTATGGAATATGATTTCCACCCAAGAAAAAGAGCTATGATGGGTGATAGAGATAAATATAAAAGAGATGACCCTCCCTCACTCTCTAAGATCTCAAACGAGTGCAAAAACCCAACTTTGTAGGAACTTTTCCCACCTCTCAATGATTTGCAGCCCATATAAGTATCCATGCCCACCATTTTATCCCTCATATAGGTACATCAACATGGAGTATTTATCTAGTTTTTTTTTAAAGTGAATGGGTGAAATAGAGCAGGATTGGGATTTTAAACATGGTAGCGAATAGTTCCTATTAGCCTCAAAATAGTAGCTATAACCTTTACAAATTTTATTTGATCTCACATAGCTTAAGTACTTTCTTCAAAGAGGAAAAAATTGGAGTCAAAATGTATAAAACGTTTTGATATAGAGTTTTCTAGCTTTAATTATAGTCATTTTAATAACATGGCATCAAACATAACTAGACTACTATGACACAAAACAAAGGGAAAAGTAAGGCCTACAAGAAGTTATCCAATCAAATAAAATTTTGGAAAAAAAACCACAAAGATTGCAAGAGGACACTCATATCCAAGAGGAGATTAATACTCTCAATGAAACATTGTGTGAATATGAAACAAGGCATGCTTCTAGACATAATGAGTTTGACAACAAGTTGGACTAATTCCAATTAGAACCCAAACTAAGTAGGAAATTAATAAACTAGTGGATTGAAATGCTCAACTCACTTTCCAAATAATACAATGGATAGCATATCAAATGAGAGAAAAAGAAAATAGAGATAAGGATCAAGTAAGCACCAACACAAGTTTCTTGTCAACATATAAACTCCAACTCTCAAGGAATCATTGGATGAACGATAATCCCAAGTAGTCACAATGAGAATGGTGAACCTCAATTCCATGTTGGGAATGTTGAAAATGTTCATGGATTTAGTTCTCAAGGACAAAGGAGTCCATTACCTACCTGAAGTTTTTCAAGTTTGATAGCCCTTATTATCAAACCATCAATGGACAACAAAATTTTAAATGAATAGGAGTTGAGAGTTTTTTCCAATGGTCACAATCTTCATCTACATCAAACTTAGAAAGAGAACTTATAATTTGAAGTCCTATTTTGATATTCTTTCAAGTATTGATGACGAAACACACTTATCCATATGGGCATTCAATCATTTATTTTGATTCTTTACAATTGGAGGGGATTTCCCATACTTTGCAGACATACATTAAAAGAGAGCACGGGATGCTTTTAAAGCACATATATTGACACATAATATTATCCCACAAATTGAAAAAGAGAAGCTTGAACACAAGTGGTATTTGTTAGAGTAGAGAGCTCTCAACTCACCATATATAAGTACACAAAAACTCTCAATCTAACTATTAATGTGGAAAGCGTAACTGATGATGCCAAGCTCCACAAGTATGTATATAGATTGGAACCAAGCCTTCCCTACCACTATTTTTAAAGCCATGGAGCTAGTAGATTAGTATTCCTAAAAGTATAAGAGGGAATCTACCGCTCAGTAGGCTTTTGGATAGCAAAGAAGTCTTGCAAAACAAGGCCACATTAGGGATTCTTTAAGAGGATATACTTCTCAAGTGAGGATCTCTACATACCTTCCCCACAATGCCAACAAGATAAGGAGTCAATTTCAAACCTTCAAATATTTCTAAAATAGAGAATAAGCATGCTAAATTAATTTTAAAACATGTCAAGGAGATACTAACTTTATCCTCATGGATATTTTCAAAGAAAGGAAGGAGAAAGGATTGTGTTTCAAATTTGGAAAAAAATACACACCAAATCATGATACCAAGTGCATTCATAAGAACGTTGAGGTTAATATTACATTTATGATTGAGGAGTCAGGTGAGGAGGAGGATGTTTCATCTTCCTATATTTGTGGATTATGAATTTGTGGATGGTAGGATGAATCTTATGATTGACTTGATGGCTTTCCTTTTGATTCAAGTGCACATGGACAAGTTCTAGAGGTCCAATCACTTTGAGGATTCAAAGGTAGTATTAATGGAAAGATATTTTAAATTTTGGTGGATAGTGGAGCATTTGATTTCTTTGTGCTATCAAGGATTAATCTTTTGAGACCCAAAAATCCTTTGATTTCTTTGTGCTATCAAGGATTAATCTTTGAGGGGTGGTGCTATCAAGGATTAATCTTTGATAAAAGTCATGTACTGCCCTTTGAGACCCAAAAATCCTTTGATTTCTTTGACACTTTGGGGTGGCGATGAGCCTTGAACATCCTTGACTTTGTTAGGGTCCACTGAGATGCCTTCTTTTGAGATGATGAATCCAAGATATTCAACTTCATCCTTGAAGAATCACACTTTTTGTTTTTGGAAAAAAGTTTATTTTCAAGAAGAATTTCCAAGACAACCTGTAGATAGCATGGATGGTCTTCCTCTTTCTTGGAATAAGTGAGAGTATCATTACAAAATGTAAGGAAAATTTCATCTAGGTATGGCTAGAAAATATCTTGGACAAGTATTGGTCAACCCAAAAGACATTATGGTGAAATCGTAACGGGGCCATACCTAGTATTGACGTCTATATTTGGTATATCTTCATCATTTATCTAGATTTGATAATATTCGGACCTTAGATTGATCTTAGAAAAGATCACTATCCCTTACAAATGATCTGACCCAAGGAATGGGATATTTATCCTTGATGCTTACTTGATTTAACCCCCTATCATCAATATATAATTTGAGCTTTCATTCTTCTTCTTCTAGAATAGAATAGGAGCACCCCAAGGAGAGTAGCTAGGATGGATAAGTCCTTGATCTGGAAATTGCTTTAACTACATTTTCAATTAGATTGCCTCAAGGATGGACATTTTGTAGGGTCTTCTTGCCAAGTGATTCAAATTTAGGGGCTAACTTGATCTCATAGTCCACATCCCTTTCAAGAGGTAAATCTACTAGCTTCTTGGAAAAGTCATCAATGGCTGACCTAGCTCAAGGTGCTAAGTCTTTAAAGGATACACCTCAATTGCTCAAGAAAAAGAGGAGAAAACAATGAAAACAGCGACAATTGCAAGTGGTCATTTGACTAGGGACTTGAACTTAATGGATTAGCACTAGGCACAGTTAGCATATAACACAACCATAGTCACAATGTTTACATATTAGATCTACTTCTATTATTGATTGTGAATATATTTTCTTATATAATTAATGATGCCATCTAGATTAGACATTTCAATATGGAATTTGCATTATCTACTATTGAGGCACCTAGATTAGACATTTCAATGTGATGAGTCCTATTTTATGGCTTGACCTAAAACATGCCTGCGAGTAGCTTTATGGCACTAGTCGGGCCTCTACTATATGCCTAAACCACCCCACATAGCCTTGCAACTAGGAGTGTCTAAGGGGTATACTATCCTAAACTCTAATGTAGAACTTCGTGTTTGTGAAGATTGTAATCCAATGGATAACCCTTTCCACACTCCTTGGAGGGAGTCCCTACACATATTGATGTAATACACCTCGTAAGAATAGACAAAGGGAACGTCCCTCAGTTGATTTCCCTGGTCCCACTACGGCTCTTTGACACCTCGAGGATTGACCCCAAGATGTGCTGTGAACACATAAGACACATAATTCTCTCTTTTAATTAGTCATTTCAAGAGATAAAAGATAACCCTCACCGAATAATCCCCAAGGAATGAACCACTAACCCTACAACTTAGGGTAGCTCACCTCCTCAACGTAGGTCATTGTTTATAAAAACAATTGTTGTGCATCCAAGATAATACCATATTTTGTGTGCAATGCATTTATGTATGATTTATAGTGCTCAAACAATTCTTTCATCAACAACAATCAGCATTGAGAAGGTGCAAAAATATTTCTTTTGATGCCTTACTCTAAACGAGATTGTTTTGTTGCTTCGGGCTAGTGCACTAAGCGGCATGCTCATGCTATTGGACCCTCTTAATTTTAAACCATACATATCATATATGCCATGCATGAGAAAAACATCAAAATTTAGCATATTATAAGCCCTTAACATCCCCTTTCTCCCTACTACTTTTAAGGTTGTACATTTGGTGCTAAGTTTATTTTAAGGTTATGCATTTGGTGCGAACTTTATTTAAGGTTGTGCATTCACAAACACAAAGATTATTTTTTGAATGTAAAAAACCTTTTTTTTTCTATTTTTTCTTACTTTTTACTATTTATTTATTGATAAATATCAATATTCTCGTATTTATTGATTTAGACTAATTGATCTCATTCCATCCCATGTGAACACCATACACATAATAGAACCCCAAAAACACATGATTTCCCTTATAATCGTAATGTTGTGGGTTTTGTGTATTTATAAAGAAATTATTAGATGACTGATTTTTCTTGATTTTCTTAACAATTCTGATCAATCATAGCATTGACAGCCAAATGTAACCATTTTCAATCAAAATTTATCATAAAATAATTATATTTACAACTTACTCATAAAAGCACACCTTATGTCATATGTATCTTGTGATTGGAGACCTGTTGACACTTCCCAATGGTCATCCACAATCCTTCCAACCTTGATCTATGTCTTTTATGATCCAAACTCTCTTATCCTATCTTGAGTCTCTATTGGCTCATTCAAAGTTACTTGATAGATATTAATCTATCATTTTTTAATTTGATTCTTGCAATGCAAGGTGTAGTAGAAAATCTTCATCTTGTTGCCCTCTTGTCTCCCCCTAATGTCAAAAGCCACCAAAAATGTTTTTTTAAATCAAGAAGGCAATACAAAAAAAAATGGTGCCCCCCTCCCCTAGATTTAGATTTGAGAGTTTTTAAGCCTTTTAATTAAAACACTAAGAAAACTAGTTCATCTTTGAGTTTTGATACTACGTCAAGCGGTTTTCTGCCAAATGAAGGTGCAAATGAACTCCAATTCACAAACGAACTCAATGATTGACTTCATAGCATTGAAATCTATCAACTTGGCCTCAGTCATGTACTTTTTTTGCTCTCGGATTACATAGTTGCATTAGAACACCAAACCTTATGGGAATTAAATTGAGACTTGTGTTGGGTTCCTAGCATCAAAATCTATATAGGAAAACTCGAGCTCATCAATTTACAACCATTTCATTTTCCATGAAAAAGTGGTCTTTTATGCCTCTTAGCCACTTTTTTGCTTAAAAAATGGGATCCAAAAATCCACTCTCATTGGTGACCACAGGATAGGGCGATTCAGCTTTTTGAACCTATGAACTCATTTACACAAACAACAATCATAAAGAGCATCAAGCTACTATAAAATAGAATACACAAAAAAGCACAATAATAGTTCTCACCCTACCCTTTGATAAAGCACAATAATAGCTCTCACCCTACTCAGCTTGTTGAACCTACGAACTCATTTACACAAACAACAATCATAAAGAGCATCAAGCTACTACAAAATAGAATACACAACAAAGCACAATAATAGCTCTCACCCTACCCTTTGATAAAATCAAGGCATGAAAATCCTCAAGGGATAGGCCCAGTATAGTCTAGCAAAAATCTAGAGCGAGTCGCTAACCAACTATTCCAACATAGAGTAGCTAAAAAAACTGCCAAAGAAGTTATCCTAGGTGGTGTACTAAACTACCTACCTAATTTAGGACAACTAGACTAGGAACTCCCAATAGGAAAGGACTCCTATAGCTTGATCATCACAACTTTTCTTTTACTCATATTTTTCCTTTAAGTTTTCATACTCAAGCATATAAAAGGGAGGGAGTTAAGCGTACTGACCCAAGGAGAATAGGGTATCGACCTCAGGTCTTGACTTGGTACCCAAGAACCTACCAAGCCCTCACAAGGAAAAACTTCCATTTTTTTTCTATTTTGCTCACTTTTATTTTCTCTCCAATCTTCCTTAGTATTTCTTTTTCATCTAGATGCCGTCCCTAGGAAGATAAGGCATCGGCCTCGGGTCTCTTTCCCCCCTCATCCCCAAGAACTTACCAAGCCCTTGTAAGGTGATAATCAACTGCTCTTAAGATTTTTTTTTCTTTCTTGCACTACAAGATATAGGCCTTATACCGACATTAAAAGCGACAAAAATATAAATAACAAAATTTGCCCCCATCGTCACAACAAGCATCATTATTAGCGACACCATAGAAAAATCGGTATTATCAACATCGTTATCAGCGTCACCGATACTGACGCTAATAACAATGCTAATAACGACGCTCTGCGACGCTAATTACGATGTGTGCAGGTAAATTTGCGATGCTAATAGCGACAGCAACATGGGAAAAAAAAATATGGTGGTAGGGTAGCAAGCTGCCCTGCCACATATAGCACTGTGTGCTTTATTTGGGCCATACAAAATAGTTTCTGCACCATGTACAATGCTCATGTAAACAAAAACAAAGTGTAATTAAATCGTAACACTGATACATGAAATAAATACATGATCACATAATGAAAGCGACTGGTACAATCATGACAAGATATCACTACTATATAGAAAATGTCTACACAAATTAGGCGACCAAAAAAGAAGGGTGTGTGAGCTCCAGGGATCCAAGGGCGAGCTACATATCCTTGCCATCCGAAAGCTCATCCCGCCGCAAAGGAGCATCGAACGGACTTTGCAAAAAAATAAACAACTATACATCAGTCCACTATACAATAATGCATTCTAATTAAACATGGTAACTACGGACAAGAAAGATGAGTGACTTACAGGGCCGTCGCGTCTATACAATCGGTCAATCAATGGCGTGAGACCGTGCCTCTCTACATATCGAGTCTCAAGGCTAGTCGGATCACGATTTGTAATGGAGTGCTGCAAAGAAAACAAAATACTAATTGTTAGAAACATGATTGCCACTACAAAGGATATTGCAAAAAAATAAGCAAGCAAAACAAAAGAAAAACTTACAAAGTCCTCCAGATATGTCATGTGGCTGCCACTCCCAAGATGATGGACCACTCCGGCTTCTAGTCGTGCCCTCGCCGCCTCACGCTACTGACTCCAACATTGTCGAAGGGTTTTCGAAAACAAAGTCACGTCCACAGAGGACCTTGACGAATTTCAAGATAGAAGATCAATCAAGTGAATAAGCAAGACGAGAAAATGATGCCAAGACTCTGTTTTATTTCTGCCAATAACAAATACGATGTACAAGAAGAAGAAACCCGAGCGGCCTTTGGGCTTAGGCCACCCATAAACTCTTTCTCCAACTCAATGCTTTAAAATCCAAGCATAATCTCTGCATTATACAAATTGCCTCCCCCAAAGATTGAACTCTCATACATTGTCCATATTTATAGATTATGTTGGCCTTCTATCTGCCCTGTTCCTAGATGCTTTTCATGAAAGAAAACACACAAGCTTTTTGCCTTTCTACTTCAGTTTTAAAGATCTCCGTTATTGCTTTATATCATAGGCATTTTCTTTCAGATCTATCTATCTCTAACTAACTATTTGAGAGAGCATTACAAAGGCTCTTTGTAGCTTTCTTTCAAAGCTTTTATTTTTGTAGCAATCGCAGCTACCTTTGGTTGTGTTCCACTCTGTCAATCTGAATAGTGTCTTGAACTCCGCAAATTTCGAAGTTGCATTCTGACGACATGCTTTGATGCTTTTCCCAAAAAGCTTTACATAGCTAAGCTTTTTCTTAGCTTTCACTAAGCATTCAGATTTAATGGCACAAGCTTTCGCCTCCATCCTGTCGCCAAGATTTTCGGCCTGGTTGCTTTTGGGGAGCTTGCAGTTTTCGACGTTTCATCTTCTTTTCATCGCAAACAATTTCAATTAGCTTTCAAGCTAATCATAAGATTTAGCATACAATCATTAGCAATGATAATTTTAAGCTCTTTTCATACTAGGTCCCATTTAAACTGGTTTAGCACTCAGTCTCTTTCACATTTACACTCCATGATCTAGTTATTGTAAGTAGTCTTTCACACCTTAAGAGTTCTCAAAGCGCGGTTTTTAATCTCGGCCACACGTAATGTGCCTCGTCTTTGGAATTCGAGTTCTCCTGAGGATTTCTTTATCCTTGACGGCTTATTTAACACTCCTTGGTAGTTTTATTCAAGCTTCCTGGCATCGGGTTTTTCAATATTTTTGACATGCACACACGCACAAGCATTCATTCACACACACATAGAGATAAATGCACAGAGATAATATTATTTACAATGGAGCAAAGTCCCAGCACACACACGGGTTTGAGACGATAACTGGAAACACACTTACGGGAAAGCTAATGTTCATACACACACAAACATGCAAGCCACACGCAGAACAAAATGCAAACACAACAACTAGGTATACATGAAACACGAATGTCACACACACAAACTTTTTGGTGGATTCCACACCTCGGATGCGCAGTAGCACGACATCCACCCCCTCTGATCCTATGCATCCTTCGGATGGGCCAACTACCCATGATCATTGTCGTCAAGATCCACAAACAAATCAATCTCTTCGTCGTCTAGTTTTGGTATATTAGCAAGGTTATGTGACATATCATTTGTCTCTTCTACTAGAGTTTCTTCTCGTTGCTCTTCTCTTGCAAATTCTTCCAATACATAATTCTCCTCATCTCTTTTCTTGAAAATCTTGATTATTTTTCTTACAATGGGCACTCTAAGCACTGTCCCATCCAATTCTGTTAGCTCATATGTTGCATTGTCAAAGACATGTCTGACTATGTACGGCCCAAACCATCTTTTCACCATCTTCCGAAGTGCAATATGCTGATTCTCAAGGCTACTATCAAAGACTAATACCCAGTCTCCCTCTTCTATTTCTCTAGGACACAAGCGATGCCTGCTGTCACCTATCATTATTTCTAAGTCTAGCAACCTTCAACCTGTCAATAGCTAGCTGAATATCCTCTGGTCTTCTCTCCAACTGCCTGATCCGAAGAGCTAAGAGCCCCTCTCTTGTCAAATCCTCCTACCAAGGTAGACCTAACCAATTCAAAGCACAAGTCTCAGTCGGCATAACCATTTTCTAGCCATACATCAACTCTGCAGGCATATATCCTGTGATAACACTATGAGTCGTACGATCAGCCCACAAAGCAAATGGTAGAAGTCTCAGTCATTCTCCAATCTGTCCTCTACATGCTTTGGCTAATGCTTTCACTATCGGTAGATGCCCTCTTTCACTCTTTCCATTTCCCTCTAGATTGTATGCTATGGTTAGAGCCAACTTGATTCCTAGTTGAGAGAAATACTCCCTAGCTTCATTGCATCTAATTCACCGCGATCTACAGTGATCTTACCCACACAGCCATACCTATAGAAAATTTCTTCCAATAAGAACTTACACACTGCACTAGTGGACTTCGTTCTCAAAGGTCTGCCCTCAACATGATTGGTAAGATCCTCTCTAGCCAATACAATATATCTCATCTACCATAGACCCATCAGCATACTAACCAAGTCAACTATCCACTTATAATGAATGCATAGCGGATAGGTCGCGTGAAGCTCGTCTCGATGACGCACTACGGAATACATTTGATAGTCTCTGCAAGTCTCTACAAAGTGAGAAACATCTCTATACATGCCTTTCCACCAATATTTTTCCTTGATTTTCTCATAAGTGGCCCACACTCCTCTATGACTAGCCCAAGGACTCTCATGAAACTATCTGGGTCTCTTTATTGCAGACAACTCGCAAGGGTAATTCACCTCTTTTCTTTGGGTGCTTCCAAAGAAATCCGTCCTTGAGAAAATAACCATAGGCTTTTCTCCTGATCTTCTTGAACTCTTCATCTGTCCATTCATCTTTTTTGCTTAGTGTACTAAGGTACTTGCCAATCTGCAACCAATCTCCAGCATAGAGTTCTTCTATGAAAGCCACAATATCATAGACAAGGCAAACATGATCAACCATAGCGGGCTGAAATTTCTACATCATCCTCTTCTGCAAGTAGTGTCTCCTCATCATCATATCTAGCTCTAGATAGCATATCTTCCACCACTGGATTATCCTTGCCTGCTATGTGTTTAAATTCTGGATTTAATGACTTGATGTATGCAATCCATCTCAGCATAGCTATGTTCGGAGTAGAGAAACTTGTAATCATACCTATCAATGGCAAGCAATCTGTCTCTACCACAATTGGGGCTCCAATAAAATACTCCTTGTTGCATTTGAGAGCCGTAACAACCCCCAGTAATTCCCTCTCGATTTGCGGATACCTCCTCTGTCTCTCGTTTAGGACTTTCGCCCCAAACTGAATAGTATACCTATTTCCATCTGCATCATCTTGACCCACAGCCCAACCTATGCCAATTGGACTAGTGTCAACTATCAATACAACAGGCTTTCCACAATTATAATTCACTTTCCTGAGAGTAGGAGCAGTCTGGAATAACTTCTTCAATTTTCACATGGCTTTAGTGTGGCTCTCATCCCAATAAAATTTCTGCCCCTTTCGAAGCAGCTGATATAAACAATCTGCTATGTGTACAAAATGGGGTATCCAAATCATGTAAAACACACAGGTTCTAATGAATCTCCGTACCTCTGAAGTGGTAGAACAATACTCTGTGATCTTTTCTATAGCATCCACCTTTGCAGGTGAAGGTTTCCTGCCATAATACCCACACATATGTCCAACAATGACGACCTCATTTACTCGAAAAATAGATTTCTGCCCTGATAATATCAAGTTCACTTCTTCTAACCTGGCCAACATCTTTTCACAAGCTGCAATATGATCAACCACAAAGTATTTGCATCCCTACTCATTTAGACTCTCATTCTTCTCTTCTTTTTCACACCCCTTAATGGGCACATCATCCAAGAAAGGTACTGTAAGCTGAGGTATGTACTCGCAAAGGACCTTATGCATGGCATTCATCATATGCCCGACAGAATTAGTGGTATCTTGAGGCAATGTACACATCCTGGCAAGCCCAATAGGAGTTCTCATAGTGGTTAGGTCCCTGCTTTCCAAGGCCAGCTAAAATTGATCATATCCCGAATACAATTCACCTAAAGAATAGATGGCATGTCCAGCAAATGCTTCTGCAAACTCATCTGCAACCGGACCTATACCAACATTCCTAATAGTAACTCTGTTTACTGGTTGCATGTCCTCTATAAATCGGAGAGTACCATTCTTGTTTGGAACCATAAACCACCTATTTGAGTATGGCGAATATAACGGCTCTAGGATTCCCATCCTAATTTTCTCATTCAGCAAGTCAACTAGCTTTGGCAGGTGTGCCCTAGGAACTGGAATAGGTTGGAGGTTCAAGGGAATATGAGGGATAGTAAAGATCACCATAGGGGCAACAATATCCGGATTCACACAGCCAATCTCATGCGAGAAGAAAGCAAACCCCCTTCCATGTCGCTCAAGCATATCCTGAAAGCAGTGCTTCTTCGAGGGTAGCAAGAAATCACCATTTCCAATTTTTAATTCAGTAAGAGTCTCTGCTGAAAATTTATGGCCTATATGCTCTGGGTTCCTCAAAATTGGTTGCTTGGCAGCCCTCTCTATTTACTGATCACTGTTAGGTGAAAGTGGTCCAACTATCGGCTTCACCTTCTTATCCACAGTCTTGTATTTCGTGTCAACCCTGGCTTCATTATGATCCTCTACACTACTCAAATCTTGCTGTAAATCAACAATTCTGCCCTGGTTGAATATCTTCAGCTCTCTACTCTATGGACTACATAGGAATAGCCCTAAACTCTAGATGCTGAAATATTTTAGCAGTAAACTCTGTTGGCTGAAAGTTTTCAGCCCTTTGTGTCTCTGTAGGCGATCATAATCAGTCAAAAACTCTGTTTGCTGAATTTCTTTAGCACTCAATACTTTTTGCTGAGTCACCTCAACCTCTGACTCTATCTGTGACACAAAATCTGAAATTTCATGAAACATGTCCAAGGACTGCACTAATACATTATTGGGACAACTCTCCATATCAACTTTCAGCATATTTTCCATCTCTGCCATCGTATCTACACAAACTATACTATCATACATCCTGTGTATATGCTCATCATCCTCTAAAATACCTGCATTTTTCAAATCTTTCTCCTTCATGCATATGCACTGCTTGGCAGCTCTAGGCAACTCAGAAATCTTTTGATAACTCATCAAACTGTTTGTTGAAATTCCAACAAAATTAGACGAGAAAACACTGCTGCCAAGAGGCGACAACTCCAATCTCCTCTGCTCTGTACCACCGTCGTCTCGTGAGACAGCGGTACTTACTGAAAATCTGAATCCCTTGCAATGGGCAAAGGCACATTTCAAAGAGTATCCCTATTTCTAGCATGATTTACACACACAGTCATAAATTGGACTGCTCTCATACCATCTTTACTGTGAGTCCGTGCATAAGCAGATCCGTCATCCATTACTTTCGTATCCATGCACATCTCTATGATGAATGGCTGTCCTAGGATTATGGGGTAAGAGCATGAATCCTGCACAAAGAAATGGAAATCCTTCTCTACATCTCCAATAGAAATCCTGACACTAGAACAGGCAGCATACAAATCACCTGCAGTGTTGTTGGCAGCTCTCATATACCACCCATGCTCTGCATCCATAGGCCATCTATTACTTTCATAAACTCCGTGAACTATGAGATTAATCTCTCAACCATGATCCACCAAAGCAACATAAGGCACCTGTTTCTCTCCAAATTTTACCGTTGTTTTTGTAGTTGCCCTAGCCCAATGACTCCGGGAAAAGTGACTGCGCGGTACCAAGATAGGCTCACCAGTTTCAGCATAATGCATAGGCTCAACCCTCTTCTCTATCTGCGGAAAAATAGAAGCATTCTCGACCATAACCTCATCCTCATCCTCATCCAACTCCTCAATCAAAACTCCCTGTGTATCAGTAGTAGGCAATGTATGTCTTTTTCTCTTCAAGACTTCTTGGAACTGATCTTGAAACTCTCTTTTCAAGATGCCTAGAACCTTAGAAATAGTAAAAGTCACCTCACTGCCAAGTATCTTGTCATTAAAGATTTTCTTCATGTCCGTAGATGTCTCAATATCGGACATTAATCTAAATCCTAGCTGCTTTCTCTATCTAGGTTCCTGCCTCTTTTCTTTCTTCTGAGCATCCTCCATTTTTCGTTCTGGCCCTGGTCTCGAAGATGGCCTTGCAGAAGGTGGAGTAACAAAATCACCCCCTCTAGTCTTTTTAGCTGCATTTGGATTCTCTTCATCTCTCTTATGCTTCTCCTCAACAAGTACATATGCTCCCTAAGATTTAGCCAAGTAGGCATAAATAGTGTACTTGTCAACAGGTACATCCCAACTTGTCTGATGCTAGAACCTGCACTAGACAAAACAATCTGTTGGATTTTTCCCTTGTTTGCCTTCTCTATAGCATAAGTCCATAATGTTGACTAACTCTGTGACTCTTTCTCAATCTGGACTCCATATGCAAAGGCATCTCCTTTAGCTGCCAGATAAGAAGTACATGCAGCCATGTCATCCACTAATTTCTCCATTCCACCTTTCCCAAAATTTATAGTAAGCGGAGCTCCTGTTTCAGTCAACCAGATCTTGCCATCTTGTCCCCAAAATACCAAATTCTTCCTCCTTGCATCTTGAAAAGATTTGCAATCCTTGCAATGTTGATGGTCCGTACTATCACACCAAATACATCTTTGATCTCTCCTAGGTGCATTAGGAGCACTAGAAGAAATAGTCGGCGCAGTCGAGGCAAACTTCTCTTTTAATTTTCCCACCAATTCTGCTTTAACTGACTCCAATGTCAAATCCGTTATGCCTTTGATTATGTCATCAAGATAGGAAGGAACCAAAGGAGCTGATGATTTCGGGGCAGAAGGAGCCGGCATCGGTCAAGGAACAGAAGAAACGGGAGGATTAGAAATAGTAGGCACTGGCATAGGCCAAGTAACTGGGTGAGGAAGAGAAGAAATGACAGGGGTAGAAGCAGGCATAGGAGCAGAAGACGACATCGGAGTCATAGATCCATTCTGTAGTCGGGTCTTCCATATTCGCCTCTTGGTCAAAGTCGAGACCGCATCCTAAGCGTCCTGCGAATCTGTTTTAAGACCCATAGGCTTCATGCGATCCTCAAGAAGCTCTCCTAATTCTTCTTGAAGAGCAGGATCTGCAGCTTGTAAGAAAAGCTCAACCTTCTCAATATCCAATGCTCTTTGTTCAGTGGCATCAAGCTGATTATACCTCTCTTCAAAATCTCGTATCAATTTTGAAGCAGCTAGACCTTTGTTTGGCATGTAGACCCACTCTCGGAATGACCGCCGTGTAGCCATCCCAAAGTCCTCAAGAAAATACTCCTCTTTTAGGGCCTTCTTAAAATCTTGCCAATGCAAATTTTGAAGGAAAAGATCAGTCACTTTTACCCTCAAGACAAGGCGAAGAAAATATTTGCTCATAAGTCCTGTCGGTACTCCAAAAAATCCCATCTTAATCTCATACGACTTCAAATAATCTAATACATTACGGCCATCGAATAGCTTCTTTTCATTTTCAACTGCTTCAATCACCTTAGTTGCGTTGATTGCATTCTTTTGCTTCGAATGTAGTTGCCTTTGCTGAGACAACTGTTGTTGATGTAACTGCTGCTGCTGCTGCATATACAATTGTGTTTGTTGATTTTGAAGTTTGCATATACATAGACATGTTCTACAAAATTTGCTTTGAATCATCTGTAGAAGTACTTGACGCAAAATTCGATGATGGAGTCGAAGTAGAGGACAAAGTAGGAATTGTAGAAGGGCCTGAAGTTGATGCTGAAGTATCTCCAAACTTGAAATTTTTTAATGCGATGCTTTCATGTCGAGTTCACCAAAGATGTCGAAGGGATTTCAAAAACAAAGTCATGTCCACAGAGGACTTTGACGAATTTCAAGATAGAAGATCAATCAAGCAAATAAGCAAGATGAGAAAATGATGCCAAGACTCTGTTTTATTTCTGCCAACAACAAATACAAGGTACAAGAAGAAGAAACCCGAGCAGCCTCTAGGCTTAGTCCACCCATAAACTCTTTCTCCAACTCAATGCTTTAAAATCCAAGCATAATCTCTACGTTATACAAATCCTCCCCCCCCCCCCCCCCCCCCCCCCCCCAAGATTGAACTATCATACATTGTCCATATTTATAGATTATGTTGGCCTTTGATCTGCCATGTTCCTAGATGCTTTTCATGAAAGCAAACACACAAGATTTTTGCCTTTTTGCTTCAGTTCTAAAGATCTCCATTATTGCTTTATATCATAGGCCTTTTCTTTCAGATTTATCTATCTCTAACAAACTATTTGAGAGAGCATTACAAAGGCTCTTTGTAGCTTTCTTTCAAAGCTTTTATTTCTGTAGCAATCATAGCTACCTTTGGTTGCATTCCTCTATCAGTCTAAATAGTGTCTTGAACTCTGCAGAATTCGGAGTTGCATTCTGATGACTTGCTTTTATGCTTTTCCCAAAAAGATTTACATAGCTAAGCTTTTTCTTAGCTTTCACTAAGCATTCAGATTTAATGGCGAGAGCTTTCGCCTCCATCTTGTTGCCAAGATTTTCGGCCAGGTTGCTTTTGGGGAGCTTGCAGTTTTCGACGTTTCATCTTCTTTTCGTCTCGCAGACAATTTCAATTAGCTTTCAAGCTAATCATAAGCTTTAGCATACAATCATTAGCAATGATAATTTTAAGCTCTTTTCATACTAGGTCCCATTTAAACTGGTTTAGCACTTAGCCTCTTTCACATTTACACTCCATGATCTAGTTATTGTAAGTAGTCTTTCACACCTTAAGAGTTCTCAAAGCGTGGTTTTTAATCTCGGCCACACGTAATGTGTCTCATCTTTGGAATTCGAGTTCTCCTGTGGATTTCTTTATCCTTGGCAGATTATTTAACACTCCTTGGTAGTTTTATTCAAGATTCCTGGCATCGGGTTTTTCAATATTTTTGACACACACACACGCACAAGCATTCATTCACACACACGTAGAGATAAATGCACACATATAATATTATTTACAATGGAGCGAAGTCCCAGCACACACACGGGTTTGAGACGATAACTGGAAACACACTTACGAGAAAGCTAGGGTTCATACACACACAAACACACAAGCCACACGTAGAACAAAATGCAAACACAACGACTAGGTATACACGAAACACGAATGTCACACACACAAACTTTTCGGTGGATTCCACACCTCGGATGCGCAACAGCACAACAACCTCCTGGAGAATCTATAGCCTCCTCCCTCAATCGGCGCCAGTCATCCGTGTCTAGCCACTCGGGCTTTGTAGCCCCACTGTTGAGTGCCTTGCATGCATCTGATCGTCCATCATCCATGCAGTCCATCATCCAGCCCGTAGAAAATCTATCTGTTATGGCTGGAATCGGAAACTCCTCATGCAAGGATGCTACTATGCAATCCTTGCTCCCCTCTGGTATGTTTTTCCAATGATCTAAGACATTGTGCTGAAAAACTTGTTGGCACAGCTCTCTCATGCGAGGCATCACCCTCCTCCCCTCATCATTCATGATGATGGCTCCTGACCTATCATCAACAAGATAGGCATATTCCTCTGGGGTATGTCTGAGATGGTTCCTCTCTCACTTGCGTCCACGCTTCTGGGCATATCCAGGAGACCCTTGTATATCTGGTGTACCGAATGGGGTAGTATCTATCGGTGTAGCACCCATAGGGGTGCCACATGTAGTAGACGACTGAGAGCAAAAGTTGGAGTAACTAGAGTAGACGTCTCCACAGGTGTGACAAATGGTGGAGGTGACGCAACTCCAGCAGAACGATGAGATGGAGACACCGCGTCCGTGTCTCCACAACAAGCACTTGAGCCATACTCCTTGGAACCGCTATGAGAGCGAGAAGTCGCACCTTTATCCCATGCTGACCACGGGCTCACTGCCTTCGTATCTCTACAGCATCCCCTTAACCCTCTCAGTTGGGTGGCTTACTTTCAGGCCCTCTATGCCTTCTCTACCAAAATCGTCTTGCCATGGGGGGGTGTTTGATCACGCCGTTTCAAAAAATGGTTCCCCCCCCTCCCCACATAAAAAAATTAGGGCCCTTTGGGCCCCCAAAAGCCCATGCCCATTGTTTTGGTTTTTAACTTTCATTAACTTTAATATGTCAAATGCTCGACGTCTCACAGTTTTTCTATCTGGCGATCGATTGAGAATCCAAAAAATCCTACATGTCCAGCTCGATGTCCTAAAGGGCCGAGAAGTCATGTTGCTTCAATTCGGTAATTAGAAAAATCATGAAAAGTTTGCAACCACCACAATGGTCAAGATTTGCACTCCCATCTTCCATGGTCTCTTAAATTTGTTGAATCCACATCTTCCACTTTCCATGTAAAATTTGCATCATTCCACTCCTTTCCTACACATCAAGAGGTGTTTAAATTTGCAACCACCACAATTGTCAAAATTTGCATTCCCCTCTTCCAAGTCTCTTAAAATTATTGAATCATTATCTTCTACTTCCATCGGGCTTTGAATTCCATGTAAGATTTGCATCATTCTGCTCCTTTCCACGGACATGTCCTGGGTGTTCGAATTCTACTCTCAAAATGCTTTAAAATTCCCATACATTTCCTTACTATTTGAAATGTTGATCTTTTTATTTTTTAAAAAATTCCCGTATTTTGGTTTTTTTTAAAAATAAATCAAGTAAATTATTTTTTTAAAAAACCCACATAGCCTTAACACATCAATAATGTTGATTTACATATTTTTCAATTTGAGAAACCCTAAAAATTCACAACTAAACAAATGGCTGCTCACAACTAAACATATCTCAATTGAACCATAACCTTCTTCATTGTTTGCTTAATTTATTTGAAGAACAAAAGAAAAATCAAAAAAGCGAAAATAAAAAAATTTAAAAAGTAAAATTTAGAAAAAATACAAACACATATCCATAAAAGGTGAAATAAATACCACTAAAATATGCATATTGTGTGTTTTTTTTTTTTACATTGTAAATATGTAGACTTGCTATTGGGGTTATTTCTAGTTTCTTTTTGCAGATGTGATTGCTCATCAACAAATCTTTAGTGTGTCCATTCATACTAGGGTATACCCATACACCCTTTAGGCATCCTCTCTATTTTTTTGCATTGTTGGAGGGGTTTAAGTCAAAAGGTCGTATCCACTAGGGATCAAGGATAGAAGAGAAGAAAAGGAATAGACAAGAGGTACACAAGATAAAGACAAAGCATAATGAATCAAAGCACTATTATTGATAGAACTTGAAATACATTGTCTAGTACTACTTAGAAGTAATCTCCAAGCATTAGATCTCATGGAGCTCCCTTTTAGACAAAAACTGTGAATCAAAAAAATAGCTTCTTCTATGCATCTTAGACCACAAATCTAATGGTTTTGTTGGATCTCAAAGAGGGGTAAAACCCTAGGATGCCCGTTCAGATTTCATCGAGATCACTCCTTCTTCTTATCCTGGTTCGAAGTGCTATTTGATACCTGTAAACTATGATCACAATGCACGTGGTTTTGCCAATCCTTCCTTTTTGCATTAAATCTTCCAAATTGGTTGAAAAAGCACCTTGCTTTTTGCATGTGATCCTATTTTAGAAGTCTCCATAGATTTTGAGGATATTACAAGAAATAATATCCAAAATATCAAAAATATGCTAGTTTTGTCCAAAATCTAGTATTTTTGGACCATCCATTCTATAGACACTGACAGTAATGACTAATATGACATTGACTCTCTAGAACAATAAGAAAATTGGATGGCGATGCACTCTAGAGTTTTTCACACTGTGTTCTTGTAGCGACATGACATCCACCCCCTTTGAGCCTGCACATCCTCCAGTATGTGCCAAAGTCCTAGTTGTCACCAGATTCTGAGTCCTCATCCTCTACAGCCATATCCTTTACTTCTTTATCTTCCATATTTTCATGGCTAGTTCCCCATGTATCATGGCCATTATTTTCTTCCAATTCTGGCAACTCATAGGTAGTAGATTCCCGTCTTTTGAATAATTTGATCATTTTCCTTACTACCGAAAGTTTTATGGTTGTCCCATCTAACTCATTTAATGCATAAGTAGCATTATCAAACACATGTCTTATCACATAGGGTCTGAACCATCGTTTGGAGACTTTATGCATGGCACTATGTTGGTTGTCTAAACTGCTATCATAAACCAATACCCAATCCCCATCTTGTATGGTTCTTGTCCTCAGACTATATCTTTTGTCAAACTGTTTCTTGTTATGTATCCTTGTTGCCCTTAACCTTGCAACTGTTGCCTCTATGTCTTCTAACTTTCTTTCCAACTGTCTAATATGTAAGGCCAACAACTCCTCTCGATTCAACTCCTCTTCCCAAGGTAGCACATTACATATGACTATCATCTCTTCTATCGGCATGATAGGTTTTTGACCATACACCAATTCAGTAGGCATATATCCTATAATAGCACTATCACTTGTTTTGTTAGCCCACAAGAGTAAGGGAGCAATTGTGGCCACTCTTTTACCTTCTCTCCTCATGATTATGCCAATGTCTTCACAATAGGTGGGTGACCTCTTTCACTTTTGCAATTTCCTTCAGGGTTATAAGCTGAAGTTAAAGCAAGCTTTATCCCCAGCCATGCAAAGAAATCATGGGCTTCATCTACATCTACTTCACCCCTATTTGTTGTAAATTTTCCCACACAACCATACCAAAAAAAAATCTCTTCTAAAAGAAAAGTGCACACTGCATTTGTTGTCTTGGTACGTAAATCTCTCCCTTCCACTTGATTAGTCAAGTCTTCACAGGAAAGTACAAGATATCTCATTTTCCAAAGACCTATAGGCATCGTGACTAAATCCACCACCCACTTAAAATGAAAAGACAAGGGATATGTGGGTTGCAATCCATCCTAATGTCTCACAGATGAATACATTTGACATGTCGTACATGTTTCCACAAAGTGAGAAACATTCTTATGCATGCATGGCTACCAATATATTTCTTTGATCTTTGAAAAAGTACCCCAAACACCTCTATGGCTAGCCCATAAGCTTTCATTAAATTCTTGCGTAATGTTCACTTGTGAAGCTCTCTCACCCAAAACTCGCACAGGCATATCTTGTTTCTTCATAGCATGTTTCCACAAGTACCCATCTTGTAAGAAAAACCCATAAGCTTTCCTCTTGATTTTCTTAAACTCCTCATTTGACCACTCATCTCTCTTTGTTAATGTACTGAGGTATTGACCAATTCTCAGCCGCTCTCCTACATATTTGTCTTCTAGAAACACTTCTACGCAAGATATATAACATCTAAAGTGTCTCTCTTTGTTTTCCAAGCTTCTTTTTTAGTGTTGTAGCAACTTTTTGCATTGCTAGATTCACTCTTACAACATCATTTTCAACTGTAAGAAAGTCATCTTCTTCCTCTTCATCCATCATCCCATCTTCATTCTCATAGCATGCCCGAGATAACATGTCTACCATTGGGTTATCTCTTCCTACAATATGCTGAAATTCAAGATTCAAAGATTTGATGTATGCAATCCATGGGAACATAGCAATGTTCGGGACAGGACAACTAGAAATCATACCCAATAGCAACAAACAATCAATCTCAATGACTACATGGGCACCCATAAAATACTCCTTATCACATTTAAGGGCTATCACAATTCTCCATAATTCTCTTTTTACCTTTGGATACCTTCTCTATCGTTTAGTCAATACTTTAGCACCAAAGTGAATGGCATATATTTTCCCTTCCTCATCATCTTGCGCAATTTGCCATCCGATTGCGATTGGGATCATATCAACAATAATAATGATAGGCTTTCCATATGAATAATCATCCTTTCTCAATGCAGGAGCAGATTTCAAGAGCTGCTTCAATTTCTTCGTTTCTTTCTAATGCTTCCTTTCCCAATGAAATCTCTAACCTTTCCTCAAGAGTTGATATAGAGCATTAGCTAAATGTGCAAAGTGAGGAATCCATATCAAATAGAAACACACATGCGCCCAAGAATCTATGCACCTCTTATGGATTTGTGCATACATCTTGCATTCTATCAATCCCATCTATTTTTTCTGGTGATGGTCTTTGACCATAGGGCCCACACATATGCCTAATAATCAAAACCTCTAGAAAGAGTTAAATGCACCTCTTCTAGACACGTAAAATTCCTTTTACAATCCACAATATGATTTGCAACAAACTGTTTGCACCCATGAGCATCCATCTTTTCATTCTTTTCATCCACTACACACCCATTTATTGGAACATCATCCAAGAAGGACATTGTCAATTGTGGTATAAAATCCTTGAGTACCCTATTCATAGCATTTGTCATGTGTGCCACTAAGTTTGTTGCACCGTGCGGGAGAGTACACATCTGTACTAACCCCAAGGGAGACTTCATGGTTGGGATATCCTTGCTCTCAACTGCAAGCTGAAACTAATCATACCCTGATTAAAGACCATCCAAATAATATATCACTTTGCTTGCAAAAGCCTTCACAAATTCATCAACCACAGGACCTACACCCACGTTTCTCATGGTCACTTTGTTGATCGGCTGAATGTCTTGAATAAATCTCAAAGCCTCATTCTTTTTGGGCACAGTAAACCAACAATTTGAGTATGGGGCTAAAGGGGGCTCCAAGATCTTCGTGCAAATTTTTTCATTTAGCAAATCCATTAGATTTGGCAAGTAAGCTTTAGGCACTAGAATAGGCCTCAAGTTCCATGGTACATGTGACACAGTAAATATGATCATATTTAGATCCACACAACCAATTTCAATTGGTTGAAATACAAATGCTTTTCCATGCCTAGCCAACATTTGCATAGAATAGTCTCTTTTGACAAGCAAAAGAAACCCTTCTCTACCAACTTTCAATTCTTGTAATGCTTTAGATGTAAATTGATGACCTATATCTTAAGGATCCCGTAAGCTTGTCTACCTTGATACTTTTTCATATAGACCCTCGCTTTTTGGTGGAAGCGGCAAAGAAACTGATTTCATCTTTTTTTCAAACATCTTATACATTGTCTCCACAACTGCTTCAGCCCATTGTAATCCTTCGTGCTGAGCAGACAATGCTATAACATCATATATGTCCAAAGAACATATTGACAATACTCTAATTTTAGCCTCATTTTTTGCATCTACAGTTGCTCAAATTTCAACCATAGTGTCATTAATATTCAACCTATAAAAGATGCATGAAATGCCTTCATTTTTAGCTAACAACCCCAATGCTCTCAGCTCCTTAGTAGCCCATTTCATATATATGCATTCAACCTTGCCTATAGCTTCCATAGCCTTAAACCAAAATGAACTATTTGCTGTAAATTGAGAATAACCAATGGTAAATACATGATTCATTCCATCAAGAGATGAGTACATCCTCTGAATAGCACTGATATAGCCCCAACTACTAAAAATCCACGTCTTTGCATTCCCTTGCATTTGGAAGTAAAAGAGTCTCTCAAAGCATATCTCAATTCCTAGGATGATTAACACAAATGGTAAGAAATTGAACTATTTTCCTCCCATCCTTGCTTCTAACTCTTGCATAAGTAGAACCATCATCAAGCACCTTTGTTTTCATACACACTCCTATAATATAGGGCTGTCCCAAAATCACTGCATATGAGAAACTATCTTGCACAAAGAAGTGTTTCTCTTCTTGTACATCACCAATCGTCACTTTTGCATTAGGACATGAAGCATAGAGCTCCCCCAAAGAATTATTTGCAGCCCTCGTATGCCAACTATTATCAATGTCCACATACCATGCACCATTCTCATACAATCCACACTCAATGATATTAATCTCAGACCCATGGTCAAGGAAAGCAACACAAGGAGTTTCACGCTCCCCTATTTTCACTACCATTTCAGTGGTAGTCTTGGCCTAGTGATTTCTTGTGTAATGACTTTGAGGAATAAATCCTAGAGTCTCTTCCTCATATTGTTGCATTTGCCATACTCCACCATGCATATTGTGTTGAGATGACAAGCTCAACACATGCAGACATTGATGATGGACCGCCTGGTTAGATGGGTCCACATGTCTACACTGAGCACATCGGTAGTCATTATGACTCTCACATGGCCACTGACTCATTACTTATTATATTCAGGTTGTCACACCTATTTACAGCTGGCATAGTTGTAGCGCCTGTTGACTAGTGTAGTCGGTTATGCATTGTTTGACTTAGTAGGACACTTTCCTTTATGTTGTATCTTATCTATACTTTGTGTACATTGTAAAGTGTGTGGAAGAAGAAGAAAAAAACCAGCAAGAAAACGTTGTGGCCTCCATCTCTCTTCTTGTCTCTTGAGTGAGCTTATCCTTGTGCATTCTGTATGTGTTCGGTGTAGCATCTTGAGCAAGTCCCCCCACCACATGATTCTTGACATATTGCTACAAGACAATGCATTTTCAACCACTTTCTTCCCTTTTCCACATGTTGTCCATTGATTACTAGCATTCTACATAGATAAACTAGTACTTACATCATGCTCATATTCAATGCGAATACCTAACAAACTAGTTTCCTCTTCAAATTGCAGCAATGGACTAGTGACATCACCAAGAAACTGACGGTTCCTCTTAATTATGTTAATGTCTCAATATCAGACTCCAACTTATATCTTGGCTGCTTGTCCTTCTTTTGGCCCTCTTGTTTTCTATCCTATTTTGGCTCTTGATGATCTCTTCCATAACATGCTTGGGAGGTAGCTAATTTTGTAACATGCCTTACCACAACATGTTTTAGCAGTTCATCAGGAGTCTGATCTAAAAGACACTGCCTAGAACTCCCACGGAATGTCACAAGATTTGTCGATTAAAACCAAATCTCGAGTCTACTTCGCAAAGAAACATATCGGCCAACCCTATTAGGGTCAACCTAAATCTTTTTAGGTTTCTAATGGTCAAGTCATTCTACAGCCTTCTACTATCGGTCTTCAGAAAATCTACTTTGCGCACAGCATCTAAACCGAGGTGGACTCATATCACACTTGGTTCAAAGAGAATGGGAAACGAGAGGGATGCATCGCTCAACCTCTCTACCCATAGGGTAAAGTCCCATTCCGGTCCCCTAAAATGATATGAGACAAGGTTCTATCCTACATTATCTAAGGTCAATACGCCATCGCGATTTGAATGTTGAGAAGCCTCCTAGTTCCCTGGGACCACCCTACTGTAGGACGGGGATCCATTGGGGGTTTCGCCCACCCTCTTCCCTTGATAGCTTTAGTTTTCTACTTACCTAAGGGCATATTAGTGGTAACACATACAAGTAACTTCCTTAATTAACCCATTAGTCACATGTTCTTTTACGTAATTTTATGCACTGACACGAAAAAAATCAGAAAAATATATTAAAAGTAAACTTTATATTAAAATTTCAACTAAGATACAAATCTCATCCATGGGATGATTCTCGAAATCCATAAGGATATGTCTTATTTTCCTCCAAGTTTTCACCCTTGCACTAGTAACAGGGCATCAAGATTCCTTCTCAAGTCACATAGACCATGTGAGTAGAACTCGGAGGTAGGGGATTTATAGCCAGAGTCCCCCCTAGCACTCGAGCATCCTCCTACGAACAGACGTTTCTATAGAGAGACCTCTCCTGATGAGTTCCGTCCACATTCCCGACGTGGCTATCAAAAACCCCCTTGGATAGGGTTGATGGCTAGGTGGGGGTGCTCAACACGCCTTTCCCAAGTGTTTCAACTTGAATCCAATTTGAAAGATTTTCTTCTTATCAATTCCTTTGTTAGATGACTCCTTTTCAAAACAAGTGTTCCTAAGTACAAACACAAGTAGAAGGGCACAATATGCACTAGAAAATTCTTTTTTCTCTCTGCCAAAGGAAATTTCAATTTGATGCAATAACATCTAGTCTTGACTTTATCCTTGTTATCGTCTGAGATTTCCAGATATAACCTAATTTAATTTCTCATTCTTTTGAATGAAGGAGTATCCTTGCAATGTTGATTGCAATTTGGGACACTGGGCTTCTCCACAATGAAACCCTATGTATTCATTTGAAGTAGGGTTTATCACGTAATTCATATAGTTACTTAAGGACTTTGAATCCCTTTCAACTTCAAGCAAGATGGACCTCGAGAAGAATCCTTCAACTCTTTAGGGTTTGAAATTCTTTCAACTTCCTAAGAACCCTACGTATTCTATCACAAGTTCAATCTATGTTTTGTGAGATATAATAGGATTTCCTATTACTTCAACCAAGTAAATGGATGCAGATGCATAAAATCTATCTGGCTTAATTGCAATTTAATGTGTATTCTTGAAATTTTTCATATATATTAGCATGAAATTTCCATGCAATTTATGTGCAATTTAACGACTTCCAAGTGTAATTTTAATTGATCACCTAAGATGAATGCAATGAACAAAATTTTCCTAGTATGGTCATTATCTCAAAACATGCTCAATTAAGTTGTGATAATTAATGTAAAAATTCTTTTCTCCCAATTTCTTTTCCCTAATACAATAGGATGCACCTAATTCATAGGAGATGCATTTCCTATCATTCCGATCCCTTGGTTCGCAGTCTTGTTGGATATGGTGGGAGTTTCAGCATTTGGAGAGATCTTTTGCTTGGGGGTCATCATCTGCAAGTGGATTCGAGAAAAGAAGAAGGAAAGAATTTGAGATAGTAGAGAGTAAGAGAAGATGGCTTAGTCGAAGAGATAGGCGGAATTGAGCTAACTCTCTCCCTCGTAGCCTCTTGAGGTAACTCCTCTCTCTCTTTCTCTCTCTCTCTCTCTCTCTCTCTCTCTTTGTCTCTCTCTGTCTCTGTCTCTCTCTCTCTCTCTCTCTCTCTCTCTCTCTCCTTCCAGTAGCCTCTTGGAGGGGTATCCTTCTACCTCCCTCTCTCTACCTCTCTCTCACAGCCTCTCAAGGTCTCTATGTGCCTCCCTAACTGCTTCGCATACCTTATATTTATAGCCTAACAAGAGAAGAAGGGTTGTGGCTGCGAAGAAGAGCTCTTTATGGAGGGGATCTTGGAGAAATCAACAATCAGATGCTCAAATCACAATTTTGATAGTTCCATTGGCTCCAAAGGGAGGTAAAACCCCAAGACACTTATTTAGAAATCTTTTAGATCACTCATTTTTCTTGTTCAAAGTGTTGTTTACTGGCTGTAAACTATGATCCTGGCATGCGGGATTTCACCAATTCTTCTTTTTTTGTATTAAATCTCCAAAACAAGCTGAAAAAACCACTTACTTTTTTTACATGACATCCAATTTCAGAAATCTCCATAGCTTTTTAGGATATTTATAATAAGTAATATCTAAAATATGTTAGTTTTGCCCAAAAGTCTAATATTTTTGGACCATCCATACTATACACATTAACATTAGTGATTAATATGGCTCATAACTCTCGTTCACATTGTAACTTCCGTGAAGGGTGGCTATAGTCCTTGTCAATCCGAGAAAAATGTCAGATTACGACTCTTGATTTTTTTAAAAAATAATTAAATAAAAATTGTTAGTTATTCATATTTGTTAGTTTTTACTTTAGGTAGTCTTTAGTTAGTAACCTTACTAACTTATTAATTGACTAACTAGCTTTTGAACTAACCAACTAATTTTTAATTGCGTGGAAGTATTACAGATTTGTAGCTTTAGGCTGATCCACGCTTCTTGTTATCACTCTTTTAGATGTCCCTGCATTATCTTCATCTCTATTTCGTTTCTTTCTCACAAGTACATTTGTTTTTTGCACCTTTGCTAAATATTCATACACTGAATATGCATCTACTGATGATTCCTAGCCAGTTATGTCATGAATGTCTTGCCTTGTGTGAGACATTTCACTATCAGTAACTTTTCTCTTTTTAGTTGTATGTAAAGCATGTGTCCATATAGCAGCCTTTGGACCTTGGCCAAGCATTCTATCCAATTGTAGACCAAAAGTAGAAGCATGTACAGCCACATAAGCATTTTGAACAGCCAAGTCTTTCAACAACTTTTGCACACCTCCCTTTCCAAAATTCAAAGCAAGAGAAAATCTTCTTTCTTGTGCATGGATGTTGCCATCTTTCCAAAAGATAAGCTTTCTTCCTAATAAGCAGCACAATCCCTTCTCTCATGCTACAAACTATCACACCACATACATATTTTCCTTGATTTAGGGGCTAATGCTTGCCCATCCCCTTTCCTCTTGTCCTTTTTCATCCAATTTTTTGACCTTCAACTAAAGATCCCACATGCCTTTAACCAATTCATCTAATACATCTTCCCTAACAGTGGGAACATCAGGCACAACCATAGGTTTAGCCACAAAAGTGGGTGGCTTACTGAATACATCAACAATTTTTCTTGTAATAGTGGGAAAGCTAGAGATATGCAATATTTCTCTTCTTCTATGCTTTTTCACCAGTGTACTAACAGCTTCCTTGACATGCCTCCACTCTGTTTTAAGAGCTATCTCTATGGTCTAATCCTCTAGCAAATCATCAAGATTCTCTTGAAGCTTAGGATCTGTTGCTTGTAGAAACAAGTCAATTTTCTGACTTGCAAGAGCTTGCTATTCTACAAGATCTAACTACTCAAATCGACTTTCAAATTCTCTTAATAATTATGTAGCCACAAGACCCTTATTAGGTTGTAGAACCTACTCCTGGAAAGTCTTGCATGTAATCAAATTGTTGTCTTTAAATGTAAAATTCTTCCCTAAGTGTCTTCTTGAAAGCTACCCAATTATCATCATGCATGTACAATTCAGTAATTCTTGCTTTTAATTCATGTACACTAACATGTAAAAAATACCAGCTCTGTGTAAGTTGAGCCATCCCAAAGAATTCCATCTTTTGAGCATAGGTATGTACATATGCATATGCATTTCTGCCATTGAACAACTTCATCTCACACTCAACTGCTTGCAAAGCATTCATCACAATAATTTCTGTTTGAGTAGAAACCTGCATCACCTATTGTTGTTGTTGAACCTACATAAGCATGTTCATATTTTGCACTAACTGCTACAAAACATCACTAAAAATTGTGCTTGAAGATTCTCCCATCTTGGCTTTCCTTCTACTGACCTTTCACTTCGGGTTCACCAAAGCCAAAGGGGTTTAAGTCGAAAGGTCGTATCCACTTGGGATCAGAGATAGAAGGAAGTAGAGAACATGAGAGAGAAGAGAAGAAAAGGAATAGACAAGAGGTACACAAGATAAAGACAAAGCATAATGAATCAAAGCACTATATATTGATAGAACCTAAAATTCCTTGTCTGGCACTACTTAGAAGCAATCTCCAAGAATTAGATCTCCTAGAGCTTTCTTGTAGATGAAAAATGTGCATCAAAATAGTAGATTCTTCTATGTAGCTCAGACCAGAAATTTGATGGTTCCATTGGCTTTGAAAGGGGAGTAAAACCCTACGAGCCCTTTCAAATTTCTTCTAGATCGCTTCTTCTTCTTTTCCCAGTTTGAAGTGCTATTTGTCACCTATAAATTACGATCACGACGAGTGCGATTTCACCAATCCTTCTTTTTTGCATGAAATCTGCCAAACTGGTTGAAAAAGTAACTTAATTTTTGCATGTCACCCTATTCTGAAATTTTTCATAGCTTTTTATGATATTTATAAGAAATAATATCCAAAATATAAAAAATATGCTAGTTTTGTCCAAAAATCTAGTATTTTTGGACCATCCATACTATAGACATTGACACTAATGACTAATATGGAATTGACTCTCTAGATTAATAAGAAAGTCAGATGATGATGCACTCTAGAGTTTTTCACACTATGTCCGCATAGGGGCATCATAGCATGGTGTGTGTTCTATTATTTGAATGGCACCTTAACTTATCCAATATGTCTCCTTAGTGTCTAAGGACTATTCATGCTTAGTGGAGTTTGACCTTATCCATAAGGCTTACTTATCCAATTTTGTGGCTAGATCCTTGCCACCAATTCCACCAAATCTTGTTATATGTGATACTTTCCTATCCTTCGACAATAAGCATATATCCCCTATTTCGGATTCCCTTGTCACCTTGTCCTCCAAGTGTCTAGGGAAGGCTCTCACTCTTCTTTATCATGTTGATGCCTTGCTAGCCAATTGCCACTTGCTAACTTCTAAAGAGATCATGAAGATATTAAAAAAATAAACTAAGGATCCCTTACTTGTTAATCGAGTCATTACTACTTCTAGGGTTTTTGTGGTGATGTCCTCAGACCCTTTCAAAAAGCTTATGTGTTAGCTCCTACAAGATTGTTTCATCCAAGCCAAAGACTCCTACAAACTGTCTTTCCAAGGAGTTATTCACTGCTCCTAGGATGGTTCTTAAGGGAATTTCTATCAATTGGAGATCCTACTTATGTACCAAACTAGACTAGCATTTCCTCAAAGTCACCAAGGGCCATGTGACCAATGTGACCTAAGAGTCCTACTTGTACTAGGCCTTTGTTGCATAATCTCCCCCTTCCAAGGAATTACCACCGCCCACAACAAAGTTTCCTATGGTTCCTTATACCAATATTGAGAATTCCACTTCTATTGAAAAAGATGCTAATTCTCCTCCCTTGTTAGTGCATCAATGCAATTTCCTAAAGCACATTGTTGACACTATTCCAACTTGTGTCCCTACTATATCAGCCCCTACTACTTCAGGAAGTTCTCTTCCTACATACCTTAACTACCCAAACTTATTCTTGGCACATCGAGATGGTAATTTAGAAATTTCAATTCCTTTCCTTGACCACCTAATGTTAGGAGATGCTATTTCTTTCCTCTACAAGGTCATTCAGATTTTTGTAGAGTTAGAGGTTATTATGTGTGTCTAGCAATCGTACTCTTCATTTTATGAGGACATGCAAAAGTCTAAGGATGAGTTACATCAAGCTAATATAGAGCTTAGCTCCATTAAAAAAAATCATTTTGATTTGTTTCAGTATATGGAGCAATCCACAAAGATGTTAGAAGCACAAAAGGCTGGGATCTCACCCTTATTGATGTAACTTAATGATGGGAAGGCTTAGTCGACTACTGTCACTAGGAAGAGGGATTGTTCTATCTTGGAAAGTCAAAGAACTTCAAACGTTGATTGATGCCCAAACACAAGAGCTACAATTTTCCTACCCCATAATGGTTAATTAGACTACAAAGCTTAAGGACTTGCAAGAATAGTTGGTACAATCCCATTCTATTCCGTCGAGTCATGTGGTTCCTCCACTATCTTCTTTGATAGCTATGAACTTGGGCTGTTGTACAACATATTGCAACACTATGCTCTCTATTTCAAGCTAAGATGGAGAGATCACAGTCTAAGATGGAACTTTTGTGGATATCCTTTGAGAAATATGTTGAACATGTCATGCCAGATCATTCTTTCTTTGTCATAAATTAGCAGCAAAATCTAGTATGTTATACATAGTTGTCTATGATGGATTTGTCTCCTCCAAAAGATGGATGGTTTGGAGCTTGGTTGTCTGTTCTCCTTATAGATATTATTGTTGAGATTTGCAATCACATCCATGTTGCCCCTTTGTAAGAGTAGATGGGCTGAAGACATGCAGGTTGCAGGAATCCCATATGCATAGAGAGGAAGACTGGCACCTACCCATCTCTATATAACATTGTACTTGGATGCCACTTTAATATATGATGAATGCAATATCATGATGCTTTCCCATTTCAATTAGTGTCTTGGTCTGAAGACATGTAGGCTGTAGGAATCCATATGCATAGAGAGGAAGATTGGCACCTACCCATCTCTATATAACATTGTACTTGGATGCCACTTTAATATATGATGAATGCAATATCATGATGCTTTCCCATTTCAATTAGTGTCTTGGTTATTGTCAGTCTCATACTCAAGATTGTGTTTATGTGTCCAATCTTTCATCTTGGAACCTAATTCACTTCAGTAATAGTTGGTCTCTTTAGTCTATGTCATCATGAACATTCTCTTTGTGTTCCATCCGCCATAGCCATGCTCTAGATCCACGCGTATTTTGACATGGTATCAGAGCTCAATTGAGCATGGCACTGCCTCTCTGGTCCTTTTCACCTCTTATCATCTCTGCCCAGCTCAGGACTTCATTTTCAACTTATCTTCAATCAATCTTGTGGTAGCCATAGCCAGACACGACCTTTAGCACTTGGAGCTTCTATATTTTACTCTACAAGCCATTTCAGTTCACGCTTTCTTTGAGAATATCTTTTTCACTTCAGGGCACATTAGTCTGTCATAGAAATTGCAGACACTAAGCTACACTCTACCCAACATTGCATGTTTTCTCGCCCGCTTTCAAAATAGGCGTGCTATGTGGTTGTACTATTCGTTCTCCTCCTACACTACGCGAATCCGTTTTTGTTCATGGGGCAAATGATGCCTACCTTGTAATCTTACTCCCCACCAAAACATTCATGCTATAGCTGCCTATATGAGCTGCACTGAACTTCAAGATTTTAGTTTACCTCATCTTTATTCTCTCTCTCCAACCCATCTAAGGCCACTCTAATCCATTGATTTTTTGAAGTTTCAAGCAAGATTCACCACTCAAATCATCAAGGAGGGGAAGTGTTTTTTGGAACACTTGAAGATCAAGCATTCATAGCTCATTTCCATAGGCACAAGCACCAAAGCTTCAAGTTTACTTCATTCTCTCATTCGTGCCACTTAGACTAGGCTACCGCTACTCAAATCCACTGATTGACAATGAAGTCAGTGAGGAGGGGAGACCTAGGAAGATTTAAATATTTAAAGACCTTTATCAAGAAAAAGATCAACATCAAGAATCATCATCTTCAACTCTAGTATCTATTTATACTACAGTGTGCCTTCACACTACCGTCTTGTGTCCTTTGACATATTCAAGAATCAAATCATTGTTGGTCTAATCTCACTTACTTGATGCTGATGTCAATTACAAACAAGAAGATCTCTATGTGGATACACTTCATGAAGAGTAACATGACTTGTGTTGCTTATCTACAATACATACAAGATTTTTGTGATCCACTTGCAAGAGGACATGAAGCTACCTACACCAAAGAGCAATCAATGTATTCATTTGAAGAACTTGAAGACATTCCTACTACCTTGGAGAAAGTGCAAGAGTTTGAAGCCATTTTCTGATGCCTCAAATATAATGATACCTTTGCTTGAGGGGGACATGGACATGAAGACTAATGCAACTAATGCAAGCAAAAGGCAATGAAGAAGAATACTAGAAGAACCTAGAAGAAGAGGACCAAAAGATCAAAGTAGTGGGACACTGAAGCTGCAAGCAAAGTGAAGAACAAGTACAAGATCAAAAAGAGCAAAGTGGACTACACCAACAAGAACTACAATAAATTGAAGATACATGCAAAAAGAAAACTGCAAGGGCTTGATGGTCCTTGACCCAATTTTTTACTAAACATTTTTTAGTCGTGTAATCCCTAGCCTTAATTCTTTTGACATAAGCTTGTAAACTCCTCATGTAGCCCTGTACTATAGCTTGTGTACACTTTGTGAGGCCCCTATTACAGCCTCTAGACGTCCACCATGTTTGTGGTAACCACACTTAGCCTTTTCTGCGATAGCCTTTGGTGTTTTGCCATGTTTATGGTCTGCCCACACTTTGCCAGTGTTGCTTTCACTAAAACCTCTACACACTTTGTACTTCTGGTTGTGATTGAGGAGGGGTGTTGAGATTTGCAATCACATCCATGCTGCCCCTTTGTAAGAGAAGATAAGCTGAAGACATGTAGGCTGCAGGAATCCCATATGCATAGAGAGGAAGAATGCACCTACCCATCTCTATATAACATTGTACTTGGATGTCACTTTAATATATGATGAATGCAATATCATGATGCTTTCCCATTTCAATTAGTGTCTTGGTCATTGTCGATCTCATACTCAAGATTGTGTTTATGAGTTCAAGCTTTCATCTTGGAACCTAATTCACTTGAGTAACAATTGGTCTCTTCAATCTATGTCATCATGAACATTCTCTTTATGTTCCATTCGCCATAGCCATGCTCTAGATCCACACGTATTTCAACAATTATTAGGATGGTGTTTGAAAATTCAGTGACACCTACAATGTTGATGTCTTACATGTATATCAAATGTGATCTTTTGATTCAAATGTCACAAGGGTATTGATTAATCCAAACTATATGATCAAGAAATCATAGTGACCATATGTAGTGCTAAATGTAGTTTTTGGAAAGTCCTAATCTTTGATTTGAATTTAATAATATCCAAGTATCAAGTCTATCTACAAAAAGGTATTGGCTCTCAATCTAGGAGCTCATTGATCCTAAGTATGGAGGATGCGTATTCATGACCAGTAGTTGGATTAACTCCTTTGAAATTAATATAGACCTTGAGGGATCAATCTTATTTACTATAAAGAATGATAGGATCTCCCTAAGGAGAGTCACTCAATTGAATAAAACCTTGTTTAATTAGTTCTCTCAATTATTCCTTAAGCTCAACAATTGAAGGTACATACATCGTATATGGTATTTAAGTTAGATATGGGTTTGGCTCTAGGAACCATCACTATCTTGGGGTCAACCTCTCTATTTGGTAATAGCTATGTTAGATCTTTAGGAAAGACATCATCAAAATCATTAATCCACGTGTGCCTTGGTTTTTAAAACCTTTTTTAATCTAATCATGTAGACTATTTGTCTATTTTGCATCCCTTTTTGAAGTGCTCCCATTTTGGATAGGTAGACTCTAGTCCTTATAGCTTTCCCTTGAGTCTTTATAGTTTTTCCTTATAAGTCCAAGTACTTCTTCTTTGATACATAGGATTTGAGCTATAGTCTTTTTTAGACAATCCATGCTCAAGATGCAATCATGGCACCCTAGTGGTAGGAATTAGAATTCAACTTTGGTTTTCTAGCTCTCTAATTCAAAATGAAATTTCCCTACAAATTTATTAGAGTTTATTTTTAAAGTAAGAAAAAAAAGATTCATTCCACAATCAATCAATATCTTAAAAGACTTACCCATATAAGTCATTGGATTTTGATAGAAAAATTTAGTGATTAGCTCCTTATTTCTAATACTTGCATGTGTGCTTTCTTTTTTTATTTGATTGCCCAGGCTATACTCTTTTTCTTCTAATTGGGCTATCATGGAATTAGCTAAGGCTTTGTGTGATCTTCCTCACTCATGTCATCTAATGTTGTTAGCAATATTTTGTGATGGCTAAACTTTAGGAAGTTTGAAGTGCAAGAGTCTAATTTATTTTATGGTGGATTATTATTTTTGGAGTGCTTGAGTGATTATTTTTTAGTACATATAGCATCACTATAATTCATGGACATATGATTATCATGGTTGTATTATTTTATGAGAGCTAGGGTCATTCATGGGCCTAGTGTGTTTACCAACCATAATTGTATTTGTCACACCTGCAACTATTGTGTGGGTTGGGCACATGAATTTGCAACTAGAATAGAGCAGGCTAAGTCTATTTAGGTTAATAATAACCCATGCTTCAAGGATTGACTAACCTAGATCCCACAAAGTGGATACGACACGCAAAAGAGGAAAAAAACCCTAATTCATAGTGGTAAAAACCCTAAAATGCAAAAGGGATGCAAACCCTAAAATGTAAAGTGGAGCACAAATGTTAAAACACAAATGGGGGACCAGTCTAGCTAAATAACCCTAGATAAATAATATTTATGGGCTACCACCCTAGAGAAATAACCTAACACTAATCGTAGTTTGTTTCTATGTAAGGGTAGAGGGGTTTCACTTATATTAAACCTTTTGGTGCATCCATGCTATGGAAGGTCTATCAATGCAAATATTTAAGCTTTTAATTCTGTTCTCTCATCTATCATATTGCCTCCATTATTGATAGTGAGTGAGTTAGAGTTGTGTTGAGAGAGGAGACTGAGGGAAGGTGAATATCTTAATCAACTTTTTAATTTTTATTATTATAATATGTTAGCTTATCAACTCATTTATACACTTAGTGATGGATGCAAAGGAGCAATGGCATCAATTTGTGTTTCTTGGGTCATGGAACCATCTTTGAGATTTTAAGCTTTCAAACTACAATACAAAAAGGTAAGTTAGTGAGTTTACAATACCTCAAAGCAAGTCTTATATTCTTTCTTTCTTAGGATAGAGAGGGGGATGCATGGTTAGTTAAATAATTTGAGTATTGAGAGATAGGTGAGAGATTCTTACCAAAGTGATTTGTAGCTTTTGAAAGAATAGAATTCCATACAATGTCCCAAGTATTGTGCATTTAGCCCAACATTCTGGTTCCATTGTTAAGACAAAGGTGGCGAAATAGTCGAGGCTCTTGCACTCCTACTATGTTGCAAAATAGGAGGCTTGTTGGCTTAAGTGGATAGGATTGATGGGGTATCAAATATCCACACTTGTGAGTTGCTTACTTTGAAACACATGTGGGTAGTTTAGAAAGGCTGAATCAAGAGGAACTAGCTCATTGGATTGTGATTGGAAAGATTCGATTTATTAGACTAGATGAAAACATAAAACCTAAACTCAAAAACATATAACACTCAAAAAACAACACAAAAATGTCAAAATTTAAAACACAGAACTCAAAACTCAAACTTTTCTTGCTTAAACAAGCCATGTGACATTATTGTGGATTGAAAATGCATCATGATTATCATGCGTTTTGGATTGTGTGTGCATTGAAGTGAAAATAACACAAAAATAAAAAATGCAAAACACAAAATACAAAACTCAAAACTCAAAACTCAACTTTTCTTACTTGAAAAATCCATGTATCAATATTATAGGTGCAACCTTCTTATTATGGATGATTAATAGTTGAGAGTTGTATTTAGGAGCTAGAACTAAAGTGGGAAATGAAGTGGTGTCAGAGTTTGCTAAGAGAAAGTAGGTGTCAGTGCTTGTGTCTTCAGATCTCGAATCCGAGTATTTGACCTTCAATTTTAAGCAAACCACTTTCTGATACTATGAACACAAAGGGTTGAATGAGTTTTTTGACGACTGATTAAGCTTAAGAGTTAAATAACCCACAAATCTTCATTTGGGGAGGGGGAAAGGCACAAGTTTTTTGGCGCCTCCTTATTTTGGCAAAAAAATGGATTTTTCAACTAGTGCAATTAGCAAAAACCCTCCTTAGAATGAGATGCAATAATTCTTTACTCTCCATCACTTCAAAAATCGTGCAAAATTATGCATTCTTTGAAGAGATTCAAATCTACTCTTTTTGTCTCCTCTTTCTCTTTCACCATAATTGATGTTCATGTAGATTGAGAGGATCAAGGGAAATGGATGTTGAATCATGGCAAGATGTAAGAAATGGAGTGAGGAAGGATGAAGGTGGTTAGTAGTAGCTGTGTGGAGTGCTAGTAGGCGATGTACACATCTTCAAAATCATGAGAACTTAAGTGGTCTTCTTGTGGTAAGTCATGATATTAAATAAAATTCAATTCTATTATTATTATTGTCATGAAATTGAGATGTATATGGGCTAAAATTCAATATGGAAGTGATATGTGTTGTGTTTAAGGGGTAGAAGCTTGAAATTTTAAAATGCATGGTTGCATAATGTAAAAATTAATTATCTAGTACACAAAAAATATGTAAAATTGAGAAATATGATGGTGATTGATAAAATTTGTAAAAGTAATGGTGAATGTTTGCAAAATGATGCATGCTAGTTACCATGGTTGTATTTCTCTATTTTAAGATAAAACTTTATAGAATTATTAGCATTTATATAGAAAATAATTGAGAAATTTTTTGAAAAAAATGGAAAATTTTACAAAAATATATATATTAAATCTAGAAAAATGGAACCCTTTATATGTGTAAATCGAGGTGAAGTAGTCACCTATATATGGGAAGCTCCTTATGCTTGGAGCAAGGATGGGTAAAACATTGGACTATAATAATTTCTATAGACACAGTATTAAGATAGAGTACTTCATATTATCTAGATGCTCCTGGTTGCTATGAGACCATAAGGGTTGTTTGGTGTGTGTAGGAGCCCAAAAATAGAGCCTTAGAGCTAGTGTCAAGCCTATTTTTGATCTTGATAGTAGTGGTGCATTTGCCAAGATCTACTTATAAGTGGTGGTTTTCTAACCTTGGTTAAAAAGGGATTTAAAAACTTATAATCTTGGCAATTATTGTTAACTCTTAGACGAACAAGGTAAAAAATCCAAAAAATCTAAAGCAGAAGACAAGGTCAAGGCAATAGTGAAACAGAAGACGAAGGTGCAACAAGAAGAATCTAGAAACACAAGTGCAGAAGAGTCTTAGATTAAGGAAAAAGGTGCACATGAAAAAGTGCATGCCAACACTTTTGTAAATGAGCGCAAGGGTCACCATGATTTATTTTACAAGCACCGGACCCTCACCCGTGCAATTTGTAAAGGTAGATGGGCGGTAGGAAGGAAGCTAAGAAGATAGGAGGACAATGGGAAAAAGGGCCTAGACAGCCGGCCATATAAAAAAGGGGATAAGGGGATGACCACCCAAAAGGGATTTAGGGTTTTGTATATAAAGTTGAAAAGTAAATGAGAAGCTCATTCTTGTGTGTGGCCAAAAGTAGCTCTCTTCTTCTTCTTCTTCTTCTTCTTCTTCTTCTTTTTCTTCTTCTTCTTCTTCTTCTTACTTGCTTGAGACTTGTGCTTGAGGGAGGGAATCTGAGAGTGTGAGGGAGTGAGTGTGTGAGGGTGAGGGACCTTGGTGGAGAAGCTCTCCATCTTCTCCTCTCTTCTTCTCTTCCCTTGCCTTGCTTGCGGCAATGAAGCTTGGAGCGTGGAGCTTGAGGATGGAGCCTTGCTTGAAGCTTGCACTTGGATCATGGAGCTATCGGAGTGCTCAAGAGAGGAGGCAACTTGATCGGGCATGGAGGTAAGCTCACTACACTCGTAGAGATAGATAGCACGTCCGCTATGTGAGAGGTAGCCATTAGTGCTTGGCTTGGAACACTTGAAACAATAAGCGGTTCGTGGGTCCTGGCGATTGAGCTTGAGCTCACCTCTACATTTTGGTTTCATTGTCGGGACATTAGATTCAAGCCTTGAGTACTTGTGCACTTTGAATCAAGCATTGAAGTATGGTTTTACCCAAACCAGTGCTTGAGGTAGATAGGTAGGAAGTGAGGGAGTTTGAAGAGGTATTCGACTCCTTAGCAAGTAGGTTTTTGGTTTTTTGGATTTGGGAAAGTAGGTTGGAGTAGTGTAGGTGTTTTCTTTATGATTTTTGTTTACATTTAGGTAGGATAGGAGCAAAATAGTGTGAGCACACAGTAGGGTTTCTGCAACTTTATAATAGGCTGAAATAGGGAAAAGAAGGGAAAAAATGAAAAATTGGGTTAAATGCTAGTAAGAGGAGCAAGACTTGGGCAGGGCAATAAGAGGCTAAGAGTGGCAAGGGAGACTTCATTTTGGATTTCAGTGATTAGGGAGAGCTAGAGAGAGAGAGAGAGAGAGAGAGAGAGAGAGAGAGAGAGAGAGAGAGAGAGAGAGAGAGAGAGAGAGAGAGAGAGAGAGAGAGGGACTTTCAGTGAGATTGAGGCATGGAATGCCCTTGGCCCACACTTTTTCTTCATTCCTGAAAGTTTTGGTAGCTACTAGCAACATCTATATTTAGATTTTTGGTAAATAAGTGATCGACATGTGTTTTGGCCTCTCCAGAATTGGACATCCACCATAATGTCTGATTCCCATAATCAAACCTAGTGAATCGTTTGATTCCCAGAATCAGACACTTGGACAAACCCACTTGGTCCAATCGGACATCATGTCCGATTTTGAAAATCAAGCAACCTGAAATTGGACCACTCGAACTCAAACCACTGATTGTGATGATCGGACCACAGAATCAGACAACCCAAAATCGGATCACTTGGACTCAGACTGTCCGATCAAGACAATCGAACAATAGAATCAAACCAACCCATCTTGTTTGATTAGACATACCCTATCCAATTTTGAAAATTGGACATCCCCCAATCGGACCATCCAGAATGACGCTCTAAAATTGGACACCCCATATTTGAATGTTTGATTTCCATATTCGAACTCCTAGAATCGAACACTCCAAAATTGGACACCTCTCAAATCGGAATCCGATCCCCAGAATCGAAAGCATAGAAATAAGATACACGAAAATCGAACCAACCTAGAATCAAACGTCCAATTCTGATAATCGAACTCCTGAGAATCGGTCCTCTAAGAATTTACAGAAAAATGTCAAAATCGGACAAGTGAATAGAATACAGATTTGACACATTTAAACCCTCAAACCAACCTAGAGACGGTATAGAGCCGAAAGCACATCATAGATCTTCCATCGAGCTGAAATCTAAAGCAAGTAGTTGAAAACTTGGCTACAAATGGTCCTTCAAATCCCGCATGGTGCTTGACGTAATGGCCATGTGGGCCGGGGGAGATCCCCCACCCCCCCCCCCTCTCAAGTCCCCCAAAGGGGGCTCTACCCCCCCCCCCCCCTGCACCTCCCCCAAGTAAGCTAGAGAGAAAACGCACACCATGACAAGTCCTCCAAATTAGATCTTAGGGTAGTAATGGCTCTATACAAGCATAGATTCTCACTTGCAAAATAGCAACCAAAATCCCATACCCAAACAAAGACAAACAGAGACCCTAGAACCTCAATGAGCCAATCTAGCCAACAAGGGCGAAAAGGCCACACCACATGTTGTATTTGAACTGCATCTCAAAGCAGAATGCAACAACATCAAGATGCAATTGCAAGGATGAATGGACATGAAAATCTTGACGATAGATGCACCTTGAACAACACTACAGAGAAGACAACCCAATATATTAGTAGAGAATCCAAATCTAGCTGTGTAGTTGGGGACTCAAGGGCATGTATCTGAAGGCTTGAATCTATTAGCCAAGACTCAGAAGATGAATACATAGTACCACTTGCTTATCTTAGGGTCAAAATCACTGCAAAAATAGAGTATAGGGTCAATGCTCTCATCAATGAAGGAGCAAAGTTTAATATCTTAACCTATGAAGCAATCAACTAGGCCAAGTAGAGCTCACACCAACTAATGCAACTCTTAATCCTTACGGAGAAACCCTCAACAACTTATAGGGAAGTGCAAAATTCTTGTAACTATTGAAATTGAAAGCTTGCCTATCCTATTCCATATTCCTCCAAATAGTCCTACTTATGGAAAGGAAACCCTTGTAGGAAGACCCTTCAAAACGGTGACAAAGTGTGAGACTGATTATGTAGCTCAGAGGATACACTTGATACTACCGGGTGTGAGGACAATCACAACTTTTAGTAAGGGTGACCTCATCAAACCTTGATGGAAGGGCAAGGAACATTCTAACATACCAAGCAAGCTTAGTAATGAGAGCAAGAACTTGTTGAAAGAGTTTATACAAGCACACGTTGAACAGAGAGAACCAGTGAGCGAGGCCATGCTTAAAACAAGGAGGTTAGGAGACAATGCCAAGGATAGGCTTTGGACTTACAAATATCATAGAAGACCACGAAATAAGCCCAAGCCTTATAGACAAAGGTATAGATGGAGAGCTAATACATCCCCACAATGGATATCCAAAGCATTGCTACGTGCTCAAAGGTATTACATAGGTAACCAATGGATGTGGATGCCAAAACCCCCTGCTAAACCACCTCTGTCAGTTGAAGGCCAGATCATATCAAAAGCAAATAAGTGCAGGAGGAAATCTAGATGAAAATCCAAGTCTTCACTCAAAAAGGTTGGAGTGATTGAGTCCCTCACGATTGAAATCAAGAAACCAAACATGACTATTCGAAAGGTAGATCCTTAGCCTAGTGTGCTTAACAAGTAGATATCAGATGTAACCGTTGGGTGTGCAAAAGAACACTAGTTCCCAAGGAGACTTTGACTTTCCAAGAGGATAAGGAGCACCACAAGTACAATGCTACTCAGCATAAGGTTGATTGCTCAACAAAGCAAATGGCAGAGTCGTCTAATAGCCACAAACAAATCCAGCCACAGTGCCAAGTCCACCTAGGAGTTCCAAATCTCGTACACCTTCTTGTTCTAAATGGACACAGGAAGCACAACAACAATCGTCGAGTGCAACTGCTCAATCCCTATCTCAATCTCCATCTAAGCTTCCAAATTTCCAAGATGGGGAACATGATATCACCCCTAATTCTCAACCTAAGAATATGCCTATGCAATCAATTGTAACCAGCTCCTCGATCTGCACAAGTGAATGCACATAAGGCAATAGAAGACATGACCACTTATGATCTACTTAAGGACTTGACATCACGGTCTACCAATAGTAGCTAGTCCACTAAATTAGCTACTACCACTTCCAATTAGGAATCACAGTAGTCATAGCCTTTGGCCATGATGATGCCCCTTGTGGAACATGCCCTTAGCAATTCGCCTGTAGAAGAGATGTCGCAACCAACATCCTTGACACCTCTAGCACTTCCAAAGCACCTAAATCCTAGGCTTGAGGAGAAATCTCTCAAAGATTTGGCCAAGGAGATGTCACATCTGACCAATGAACTAGAGATGAAGTGCATGATGAAGCTTGATCACAAGCTGACAGCCATCACACGTGTGTACGTCCATGTGGACATTGGAAGGCTAGCGCCAAAGCACACAAAGCTCATAGCCAAACCCTTGAATTGGGACGAGCAACAACATGTTTGCTCCCGCTATGTAGCTGTTGCTGAGGAAGTCATAAAGGATATCCCAAAGGCCATAGCTAGAGAATTGTGCCTGATACCCTCACTCTATACTGCTCAATGTGAGACAAACAAGGAAAAGATCAAAGCAATCAAACAAAAAGGAAAAGGACAAGGTGAGTTTGTATAGAAGTGTTACTCAAATCAAAGTTTGGAAACCAAAATTGGCCATCGACTAATGACACTCACCGAGCAAAGGAAAGCCCTTTGGACATCAATACATGATCCCATGTATATTACCCCAACCTCATTAAGAGTCATGGCACTCATCCTCATAGGTAGTAGGCTTTGGCATTCACTAAAGATGTGGGTGGAAGGGACATCTACGGTTGCCTTGGAGGGGTTTTGGTGGTGGTGCAGATGAAGGTCATTAGGGACACGTTGTTGGCTTGGGTGGCTAGTGGTAGGGTTGTTAGAGTTAGTGATAGAGCTATTCTTTGTTGGGAATTGCACTAATGGCAAACACATGTGTTGGTTTTTGGGGATTCTGCACATGACGATTCTTTTGTGGGCTTGCATGATGAGAAAGGACAAGAGTTCAGAGTTGAGTGTTGATGAAGAGCTCATGGTACTTTCATTGGAGTCATCAATACCTGCAATTGAAAACCTCTCATATGGTCTCTCCCTAAGGGTTAGTGCTGGTCTTCTTATTGTGTGCACAAGACGTAGTTTGATTAGTTTGGGAGACAAGTCAAACTCTAAGCAAGCTGAGAGTAATGTCGTGCACTTGAGGACCCAAACTGTGTATAGATTGTGGTTGAGATAGTATGTGAGTGCCCGTGCATACTTAGATATTACATAGTTAGAAGACTACTGATTTGGTTCCTTGTAGCAATGTGTGGATGAAGCAAGCATTTAATGGGGTGGAAAAAATTGTCGATGTTGAGGAGAAGTACACACGAAGGTTTGTTGAGACATCATTTGTGATTTTGACAACACAATCTAGCATAATTGAGCTCATTGACACCTTAAATTTTGGTAGCTGGTGGCTACATGTATTGTTCGAAGAGTATGGTGTACTTTCCATGGTCTTTTGTGTATTGCTTACCACTATTGATTGAAATGGTACTGAGATGGAGTGTGAAAAAAGAATTGTGCAAATGGGTCAGAGTGATAGGTCTAGCTATTGCCGTATTAAGAATGCTCTAGAACAATTCAGTAATTTCATTTATGATTTTTGCTTCTTTTTCCTCTTTCGAGCATCTGGTTCCTGAGCGTCTGTGGAAGATCTGCACGTCATGGGTCACTACCCTCCAAGCATTCCTTTGAATCTTCCTCTTCTTAGATTGGGGAGAAGTTCTTACATTCGGCCTGTGTCCTAGGCATTTTTTCTTTGGGCCTCGTCTCGGCAAATACTTCTTTAGGGTGGGCACGTAGCATTCTAGCGGTGGAGCTTGCGCCATGTGCTCCCTTTTGGGGAGGAGAGCTTCCTTGTAGGCTAGTGGCATGGGGTACTCCATGATTGGCCACTATTGAGGAGCTTGCAAAATGTGAACCAAGGGTTAGACCCTGAGAGAGGACATCACTACTTGCATGAGAGGGCTTAAATAGTGGGTTAGCATGCACATATGACAAGGAGAGGTGAGGTGAGGCATGCAATATTTGTTGTAGAGGGGAGGGCCCCTGTGATGATACTTGTCCTACCTCAAGTGTGCCGACCAGATTCTAGCCAATACCTGAGCTCCATTCATGCCAAGTTGTGTGGACTGGTTGTGATGGAATGGAGCAAGGCGCGTCCCTAAAGGAATAGACCGAAAAGGGGAAAAGACTGCAGGAGGGGACAACGCCCCATCCACACCCTTGGAGGTGTTGGCCAGGGCTTCCAATGGCAGCAATGAGGGTAGGATGCCCTCCACTTGGAGGTGGGAAGGGTCACACGAATTTTAGACGGGTGGTGAGAGGAGGACCTAAGGAGCTCAGCCTGTCAAACCCAAAATTTTCATTCTGTGTTTGATTATCATTTCTTGTGTGTGCTCTTTTTTTTGTACTATCTATACACAGTCACAAAACTCATTTCTTATTTATGTACACATTTATGAATCCATGTCACTTTGTGAGGATAAAAACCAATTGTAGAACTCATGATTGTACTGGAGTGTGGCACACACATCCAGTACTCATGGAAGCCTACTCAATATCAATAGAAATTTTGCAACATTGAGTAGCATGGTACCTTGTCCGAGTCTACTCACAACGTGAAGCTCCTCCTCAATGAGAATTTTATCATTTAGAGAGTTTTCTTGGCTAATTCCAGCTAATTCCATACCCTGAATAGCAATTAGTACTTGAAAGGAAGTTGGTGCCACATAGGTTGGGTTTCTTTGAGACTGTCATAATCTAGGCTCCAAGTTCGGCCATTGTAGCACGGTTTTCAAACAAACATCTTTCAAATTGACTTCGACCCTCTGATTGTCGCTTTAGTTGCTCTATCTCTAAGAGACTTGGTTGGCAAAGTGCTTCGTTGAATGTCACAGTTAAGTATAGTTCGTCGGCCTCCTCGTCGGAGATGAGTTGCATTCGTTCATGTAGGAGCTTGTCATAGTGCTCGTTAAGATATTCTTGCTCTTCCCAGGATAGTAGTTATGGCAAGTATTCCTCAAGCTACTCCTTAGGGAGTGTGCCCATGTTTGGAAGGACATAGACACGTGCGAATAATTTGAGTTTAGCATCCAACTCAGTCAAGCACTCTGTGACACTTCTATGTTCTATGAAGGCTTGCTCGGTTGCTATCTCATGCAAGGTTCTAGGAGTTTCCATAGGCTTTAGCATCCCTGGGGGTTCAAGGCCTAGATGAGCAAGATTGATCAATGCTAGGATTGCTTATTTCCTCGGGGTTTTCATATTTCTCTTGAGGCTTTGTTGCTATTGTGTCATGGTTCTCCTCGAATGTGACTGGTATAGTTCTGTTAACATATTGTGATAGTGTTGTATCCAATCTTGATTGGTCAATGTAAGTTTTGTTGTCAGTGCATTGAGTGTTGCAAGCAACCGTTGATGGTAATGGTTCCTTTTTGACTCATTAGAACACATGGATGTGTCTGAGGTTTCACCACTGTTAGGAGATATGACAGTGGGTTCATTCATCAATGGATTCAATGCTTTATTTCTTAGCTCTTCAGCACTCTTGGTCTCAATCTTCTTGGCAACTACAACCACTTGCAATTGCTGTTTTTTTCATTGTTTCCTCCTTTTTTAAAGGCAATTGAGGTGTATCCCTCGAAGACTCGAGAACTTGAACTAGATCAGGTATTTATGTGCTTGGTCAGACCTCAACATTCTCTGTTTCTAGTGTGTCATCTGGGGACATAGCTGCGGCCCGTTGGAAAACCTCACTAGGCTGTGAGGGTACAACTCCCTCTCTTTTTGGAGAGTCTAGCTCTTCAGCTAATTCCTGTGCATTTAGCCCCTCATCCAATTGCACTGGAAGTTTCTCCTAGTCACGTGTTTGATTTAGAATCTTGTCCTTACCCATTGGAACATGCCTCCATTGCTTCTTATCAGAGAGGGTGTTGTGTTTAGGATTGTTTTTCCCTTGTTTTGGAGGTTCAGGTGACTCTAGTGTAGAAACAAGAGACGGTTTGGGGTTCCTAGCATGTAGGCTTGGATGAAACCAGCTGAAGAAGTCAAGGTTGTATTGATGGGAAGCATAGAGATCTAGGATTGCAGGGTCTTGCATGAGGCAAAAGACATATGCGTTGACATCAAGAACCATGCTCCCTACTCTTAGCTTGTTAGCCACGTGTAGATCTTCTTCTAGAAGCAGTTTATCGTACAAGGGATGTTTTTGGAAAGTAGCAGAAAGTTGCACCTCTTGGACCATTGCCAATTGGCACTTGTCTAGGAGGGGGGTAATGTTAGCCCTCAGAAGAACAATGTGGAAAATCTAGAAAATCTAAAGCAGAAGACAAGGCCAAGGCAAAAGTGAAACGAAAGACGAAGGTGCGCCAAGAAGAATATGGAAACACAAGAAGTGCAGAAAAGTCCTAAATCAAGGAAAAATGTGCATAGGAAAAAGTGCATGTCAACACTTTTGTAAAAGAGTGCAAGGCGTACCATGATTTATTTTACGAGCGTCGGGATCTTACTTGTGAAATTTGTAAAGGTAGATGGGTGGTAGGAAGAAAGCTAGGGAGATAGGGGATAAGGGGATGACTGCCCAAAAGGGATTTAGGGTTTTGTATATAAAGTTGAAAAGTGAATGAGAAGTTCATTCTTGTGTGTGGCCAAAAGTAGCTCTCTTCTTCTTCTTGTTCTTGCTTGCTTGAGCTTGTGCTTGAGAGAGAGTGTGTGAGAGTGCGAGGAAGTGAGTGTGTGAGGGTGAGGGACCTTGGTGGAGAAGCTCTCCATCTTCTCCTCTCTTCTTCTCTTCTCTTGTCTTGCTCATGGAAATGGAGCTTGGAGCATGGAGTGTGAGGATGGAGCCTTTCTTGAAGCTTGGACTTGGATCATGGAGCTACTGGAGTGCTCGGGATAGGAGGCAACGTGATCGGCGGCATGGAGATAAGCTCACTACACTCGTAGAGATGGATAGCACGTTGGCTATGTGAGAGGTAGCCATTAGTGCTTGGCTTGGAATGCTTGAAAGAATAAGCGGTCCATGGGTCTTGGCGGTTGAGCTTGAGCTTGCCTCTACAATTAGGGATGTTCTAAAGTATTCACAAAATGAGGTTTACTTGGGGATTAAAACACTTGGCTTTCCCAATGCAAAACCTACTGATGGATCTAATTAATTGTGTAAACCATGAATCCTCTATGAGGGATAATTCATGTGATTTAGAAGTGACCATTTAGTTATTGTTACATCCTCTAGTATGATGGTATGGATTGCGGTTCACCTGAGCACAGTCTCTATCCAAGAGACATTATGTGCAACCAATTATAAGCCTAGAGCATATGCCCTGGGAGATCAATCATAAATATTTGTGTGTATCACATGGATTCAATATAGGGGATTTGTAAAATACTATTTTTATACTTTTTTACATATATAGAAGGGTTCCATTGATAGATGATTTTTGATGCCGAGAAGTGCTTAAAAATAGCCAAAAATTACGAATATCAGTGGAAAAATAGACTTTGTCGAAGGCAGTAGTGGAAATCAGTATGATTTTAAGAGGAACGTCCCTAAAGCGCTAGTGCTTATTTTTATGGAAATCAAATGGTGGCGGATGGCCGAGCTGGAGTTTCCCTAGATACAAAATGGCGTCAGGAATCCAAGTGTCAAATCTCAATTCTGAGGTCGTTTGATCCCCCATTTAATCCCCGCAAGGTTTGGGGTTGTAAAGAAGCTACTGTATCTGGAAGTCAAGAAGAGCGTGACGGGACCCAGCTTTGTAGATTTCGATGCCACGGAGCTACCCGTCTAGACGGATCTTGATTTTGATGTTGCCCCTTCAAAAGTGAAAAAGCCACTTGTCGAAAGTGCCAACGCAAAAGTCATGAACTAGATAAGTTGATTGAAAGCTCTTAACAAAGAGCTTAACCATCAAAATCCTCATGAAATGAAATGATGGGGGGGGGGGGGGGGGGGACGTCAGTTTTTTGTGCCCCAATTTTCCCCCCTCTTTCATGCATTTTCTGATCAAGAGAATGGAGAGGAATCCTCCTGGGCCTGAGATGCTTCTATCCTTCACCCTCCATCGCCACAAAAATGGATCGATGAATGATGCACTAAGTCAAGAGATCAAAAACCAGTCTTTCTCTCTTCTCCCTCTCTCTCCTGCATAGAGGCAATTCATGTGCAAGAAATCAAGAAGGAGAGGTGCTGAAGAATGCTTGTCCGGTTGTGATCGGATTGCTTCAAGATAAAGAGGAGGCTGAGGAAAGAGGTTTAGCACTGAAGAATGGTTGTTGGTCGGTCTGTGGGCTGCTCAAAATAATTATTAAAAACCCGTAACATGCAAGACACGCAGTATGCTCCAATTTTATGAAGAAATTTGATTGTTTTTGTTGTTTCATGGTCTAAATGTTGTTCATATGTGATGAATTTTTATTTGAACCTTGTTTACATCATGGTTGAGGGCTGTAACTACAGAAATATAGAACCTGTAGTAATGATTTAGAGTCGTTATTAATTCTTTAAAACCCGTAAAATGTCATTTTCAATAGAAATTAGTGGATTTTTCGATTTTGAGTTGGGAAAAAGGGGTGGAAATGGGATAAAATCAAAGAAAATGTTAAGTTTTAGTCAAAATAATAAGCCACTACAAATAAATCAGAAAATACCTATTTTTTATGAATAATACATAGGAAAAAATAGTGAAAATAGAGAAAAATGGGATTTTCGAGCGTAAAAAATATGGAAAAATAATATTTATGTGTGTGAATGGTTGGCAAGGTTAAAGCATAAGGTTAAGCCTCAGTTTGGCCTTGTATTTTGTGTTATAGTCCTTGTTTATTGCTTTTTATGTACGAAAATGATACAAAACAACCATTTACACCTATACACTGCACCAATACCTAATCGGTGAGGGGAAAATGAAGTAAGTTTGTGCGACGATCTAATTGCTGAAAAGATACAAGTTTTGATTTTCCTCTTTGTGCATAGCATTTAGGGATCGGTCTATAATTAAATATAGGTGACTAGTAGCACGAAAGTTTCGGTGCTAGTCCCTAAAGCAGCGCAGCACATAACGCTTAGTTAAAATTCATGAAAGGGCTTTTTTTGCACCTCACATGGCTAGTTTTTTAATCATAAAATGGTTGTGCACAATTGTCATACACCTTGCATCAAGCATGCCAAGCTTGATCTTTTGAATATGTGAGATGATGTTTATCCTTTTCCGATGACCTATACTCTTGCATCATAGTATGGGGCCTAATGTATCTCATACCTGGTATCTCCTGGAATGCATTGCAATTGGTTGATAAACTTTAACCAACACTGAGAGGACAATAAATCCAAGCTGTAGGTTAGACGGGTGCTTGCGTTGGGGAAAGAGTTGTGAGGTAAATCAAAATCTCCTGGAACACTGAATTATGAAAGAGTGGAGTTTGTGCATTATGTTTTATATGTTGGAGCGACGCATCTTGGGGCTAATCCCTGAGATGTAGGAGAGTCACAGTGGAGCCACGACAATCAGCCGAGAGGTGCTTCCCTATGTATGTATTACGAGGCATTATGCCTATATGCTATGGGATCTCCCTCTGAGGAGAAGGGAAGGTAAACGTTGGACTACATATTGGATACAAAAGAAAAATCGTCATAAGTATTTAGTGCAAAGTGAGTTTTAGATGATCCTGGCCCACGAGGCCGTGTGGTGGGGTTGTTTGTCGTATGTATGAGGTCCGGCTAGTGCCATAGCCAGTGCCGACCCATTTTAGGTCCCATCAGTGGTACATTTGTTGGGAGCCGCCAACAAGTGGTGATTCTCGAATCGAGGGTTTTTAGGGACCAAATAGTTGGTTTATGTCCTCTGAGACAAGGACTGTCAAGCTGAAATACAAAAAGTAAAATGTGCTGTGAGGGCTAGACGGCAGTTGGAGATTGTAAGATGCTATTCTCCTCAAAGGAGTAGCCCGTTACGCATAAGTGGCAGTGGTTCTACTAACCTAGGTGTTACGAGTAGCTCTTTGAGTACAAGTGGAAGTCTTGGTACTTCCCTATTTCCAGTTAATCAACCCACAACAAGTGGGGGTGTAGTGTTGCCTACACAAACTCCTATCGTCAATCCAGTTGTAGCCATGGTACAACCTATCGCAATTCTAGCATGTACACTCGATTTACCGACATTAGGAGCACCGTTGCCCATTTTCCATGGGTTAGTAGAAGAAGATGGAGAACTCCACATTAAGGAGTTTCAAACTCTCATATTCAACTATCGAATCCAAGATGAAGGACACCTAATGATGTTCTTCAACATGACATTAAAAGGAAGAGTGACACTGTGGTATCATGGTCTAGAAGTCGGAACCATAACTAGTAGTGCCCAATCCTTTACAACTTTCTGTAGGGAGTTTTCCCCTGAGAAGGGTTGACAATATTGGTTGTGTGTTCTGAATGTAACACGCCAAGACCCAAATGAGAATGTCTAGGCATATGCCAAGAAACTAAAGCAAGTTCTTCACAAACTTAACGCTTATATTCCTATTTCAGTGGCTGCATAGTTACAATATTTCCTACATGAATTGGATTTTAATATCCAGGTGCAACTGAGTAGTGTTGCTTTGGTTGATATTGACACTGCCATTACCCAAGCAGAAGAGTAGAGTCGCGCTTGCAAGTGGCTTATGCAACAAGGATAAATTGGAATGGTAATAATTTGGCCTTGACCAATGGGAGTCAAGGGGACCCCATGTTAAATACAGGTGGCAGAGGGGGTATTATGTCAAATTTGCCTATGTTGCTAGCTTCCCCTAGCATGACTATGCCTATGGCTAGTCAGGAAGCCTCACTAAATAGTGGTGGAAACCAAAAAATGAATCCTAATGTTGTCCCAGTTGGTCAGCCTATAAATTCCTAATCAAGTGGTTAGGCCCATGGGACAACAGAGTGGCGATCGCCACTATGATGCGAGTGCTTCTAATGTCCTTGGTGAAGTTAAGGATATGATGAAGTACTACACCAATATGATCTCTGAACAGTATCAAAAAATAACTGTGGATGTCAATTTTCTTAAGAAGCAACAGAATTTGATAGGGAGCTAACACCCTGAATAGGGTGGCCCCTCAAGATTCAACTATAAGTGGTGTGGAAGCTAGCATTTCCCTAGGAATTGCCCGAATGTCAAATGTGATATTTGCGAGAAGTCTAGCCACTTAGTTGCTACTTGTTGGAGTAAGATCACTTCTCTCCAATAAGGGAGTAAACAATCAGGTCCAGTTAACCATCGCACACAACAGAATAATCTCCAGCAAGATGATGGACTAAGGCAAATAGTGCAAAGAGGAAAGGCTGTCGTAGAGGAGTTACCTCATGGCAATGGAGTCAGCCTTATTGAGGCTATACATGTCAATGATGCTTAAACTTCTAATCTACGAGCTGTAACAAGAGGTCAAAAGATTAAAGAGGGTGACAAAGGAATTGTAAAACCTGTTGAGGGAAGCCCTAAGCAAGATGCTAGGGAAAAGCGAGTCCTGAATCCTGATAAGGAAGGTGGACCGTTAAGACCTATTGGCAATAAAGTCGATCCCAAGGAGGATAAAGGATTGCCAAGAAAGAAGGTAAAGGCTAAAAAAGAGGCACCAAAGCCGATGGAAAGACCAAAGGAGAGGATGGTTTGGCGTGAGAAGAGAACTTTGGCTAATTATCACGACTTTGATCTAGCAAGTTCCCTTTGCGAAGTCAAACTAGACGTGAATCTCTTGCAATTGATTAAACTTTCTCCAAGAGTATGCAAGGAATTTAAGAAAATCCTGCATATAAGGTATATAGTAGAACCTTTGGGCATAGCTAGAGTGGGGGAAGATTGGTTCGATTATGCTGAAAAGCATTGCCCTAGGGTTCCAGCATATGTGGATGGAATATTAGTGGAGCACGCTATTGTGGACATTGGATCCTCCGTCAATATTATAAGTTCAGACTTGATGGAGAGGTTAGGTCTAGAGATCCAAAAAGATGGCTCCACACTTCTTAGGATGGCTGATGATAGTCTAAGGAAACTAGAAGGTTGCATTACTAAGGTCCATGTTACAGTTGCAAGCGTGGAATGCTATTTGGACTATAGGGTGATAAGGTTTGCAGGACATCCTAGCTATTGAGTTTTGCTAGGTAGGCCATGGATTCTACGGACAGACTGTCAAGTCGATATACCCGCTGGTCGAGTGATTCTACGTCGAGGTTCCCATTGTGTAATAGTGGATGCTTACCTTGAGTCTCCTCAGAGTGAGAGAGCTCCACTATCCTCCACTGAACTAGAAACAATAGATGATCCATTTGGTAGTGAGACATCATCGAGTGATGGATCTAAGGAAGGGTCCACTACAGAGGATATTTATCAGATAACCTTGAATGAGTCGATAGAGCCTCATGATAGAATAAGAGATGCAAACATTATTGAGCTAAACCTTAGTATGCTAAATGATTCGCAACCAATTAAATTAGGATCCATGCTCAGTTCAGAAGAAAGAGAGGATTATGTGTCCTTAATTCGAGAGTTCCACAATATCTTTACTTGGAGCTATGATGAACTTGGGGGTATTCCTCCCACCTAGCTATGCATACTATTCCTGTAAAGGAAGGTACCCGCCCTGTACATAAGAAAGTAAGGCGTATGTCTTTTGAATTAAGGGACGGGTTGTATGATGAACTACAGAAGTTGCGAAAGCGGGTTTGATCTTCCCTGTTCACCATATAGAATGGTGTTTACCAATAGTGATTAGGAAGAATAATAATAATCAAAACCATCTTTGTGTAGATTTTAGAGAGTTGAATAAGCTGACTGTTAAAGATTACTACCCGTTGCCGTTTATTGACCAAATTTTGGATCAACTAGCGGGTAGGAAAATCCATTCGTTCATGGAATGCTTTGCAGGGTATAACCAAATGGCAATTGCTGAGCAAGACAAGCTAAAAATGACGTTTATTACAGTCTTCGGTACCTTTGCGTACACCTGGTTCGTGGCATTTGGATTGTGTAATGCACCTGGTTCGTGGCAAAGAACAGCTGACAAGACCTTTGGTGACATCTCCCTAGAGGAGATGAAAGTATTCATTGACGATCTGGGGGCAGCCACCGTAAGGGATAGACAGTTGATCATTTTACGCAAGTGTTTTGAGCGTTGCAGACAGTTTTGCATAGCTCTTAACCCACGGAAGTGCGTCTCCGGAGTCCCTTATGGGCTCTTGTTAGGCCATGTGGTTAGTTTCGTAGGGATTGTGACTGATCCTAAAAAGATCAAGGTCATAGTCGCCATGAGTCCACCACGTACTCCAAAGGAATTGCATAGCTTTCTATCATCAGTAGGGTATTATCGAAGGTTTATCAATGCCCTTGCAGAAAGAATGTTGCCACTCACAAACCTATTGTCCTTTAATTGTCAGTTTTCATGGAGTGATGCTGGCAAAGTATATTTTGACGATGCGAAGCAGGAGCTTGCCAAAGCACATGTTTTAAAAGCACCGAAAAGGGGCAAAATGTTCTATATATTTTCAGCAACAACCATGTATAGTATCAGTTGTTATTTAGCCCAAATTTGGGAGGAAAAGTGGTACCATCCAATATCATTTGCTAGTTGGAAGTTGGGCATATCGGAAATTAACTACACCTATATGGAGAAGTTGTGCGTTGCAATGGTATTTGTGACCAAAAAGTTCAAGAACTACATTCTTTATGAGAGGGTGGTTTTTTATACGAAGGCAAAAGGGCTTCAATTGTTGTTGAATAAGTTGTAGCCGCCTGATCGTTTAGCAAAGTGGTTAATCACTTTGCAAGAATTTGATTATGAGATTAAGAGAAAGCCACCAAAGCTTTAGGGCATTGTAGAGTGTATTGTGGATTTTCGAGAGCCAAAAGAGATCTTGGCTGAAGGAAGTGACATGGAGACTTTGTTCAAGATTGATACGGCATCTATTCCCTCTTGGTATGCTGCTATAACACACTATCTTTCTACGGGAAAGACTAGAGCTACTTTATCAAAATTGGAGAAGAGGAAAATTAAACAACAGGCATAGAAATTTTTCTTGATTGCAGGCACATTATATCGACAGGGTGTTGATGATATCTATCGCCGATGTGTGATGCCTGACGAGGTTTCCTTTATTTTGGAAGAGTGCCATGACTCCGCTTGTGGAGGGTACTTCGCTGGGCGGTTAAGTGCACAGAAGGCTTTAAGAGCCATATTGGTGGCCATCCATTTTCCAAGATTCCTTTGAGTATGTTAAGAGATGTGATACCTGTCAAAGACATGACAGTCAAGAGAATAGGAAGCATCCACTTATGCCTATCATGGCCATCCTTCCATTTGAGAAGTGGGGCATTAACTTTGTGGGTCCTATCACCCTATCGTCTACTACTCAAAAGAGATACATTATAGTAGCAACTAATTACTTTACAAAATGTTCAGAAGCCTGGGCGATGAGGCAGGACAATGCAAAAGAGACTGCCAGTTTCCTACTTGAGCAAATCATCTGCCGTTTTGGTCCGTCAAAGGAAATAGTATCGGACCGTGGAACTCACTTTTTAAATAAACTGATTAAAAGTTTTGACTGAAGCTTGGGAAAATCAAGCATAACAAGACAAACCCCTATAATCAGCAAGCAAATGGACAAGTCGAAAGTACTAATAAGCAGCTTGTGGGTATCCTATCCAAGATAGTCTTAAAAAAGAAGCGGGACTAGAATACAAAATTATATGTGGCAATTTGGGCGTATAATACGACGTTTAAATGAGCCACTGATCACACCCCATTCAAATTAGTTTATGGGGAGGAGTGTGTCTTGCCCTTAGAAATCGAGTTGCTGACCATAAGATTCGCAATCAATCATTCTCTAGGTGATGAAGAGGCCCTATTTGAGCGGTTTACGACTATAGCCCACTTAGACGAGCTCAAATTGCAAAGTCTGTTGCACCAGGAGGTAGCTAAACGTCGGATAAAATGGTTGCATGATTTGAAAGCGCAGAAATATACTTTTAAGAAATGGCATTTAGTTCTATATCATGATGCACGTAGGGAGCTATTTCCAAGAAAGTTGGAACCTCGATGGGATGGCCCTTACAAGATAGTTTGGATAGGTAAAAATAAGTCCACAGTTCTATTAGCTGATCTACAAGGGGTGAAATTTAAGAATAAGGTTAATCTTAATAAGATTAAACCTTATTATTTCTAAATATGCTAATGCACTAAATGCATTGCAGGTCCATGCTGGGGCTGATTAGAGACCTACAGGAGAGCTTAAATTGGTTGATGGGGTGGTTAATCCCTTATTTGGAGCACCCATATCTCGAACAAAGATATCATCAGGGGAGATTTATCTGGTGGAGCAAGGGATATGAAGTGATTGAGCAAGAAGACGGTATCTTTGTGTGGGAAATTAATTTTTTCTGCCATCAATGCTTACAAATCTTGACAAGCATCCCTGTTGAGTTTAATGAAGAAGGTGCGATGGAGCTGTCAGTTCATCCTCTAAATATGTTGAACTTTGACTATCATAATTACGAATAGGGGAGTTCTTGATGGTTGGCTGTGTAAACCCATTATGGATGTATAAATTATACTTTGATGGAGTGTCCAGGGGCCCTAATAGAAAAGGAAGTATTGGAGTAGTTATCCGAGATCCCCGACGTAGAGTTACGATGAAATTAGCTACTTACCTTGAGGTAGGATTCACTAACAACATGGCCGAGTATAAAGCCCTAATTATGGGATTGAATATTGCTAAGAAAGGTGGTATTAGGCAATTGTTAATAAAAGGGGATTCCCAGTTGATCTTGAATCAGTTGGATAGGAAATATACAGTCCAAAATCCTCTCCTTTGTATGTATCATCGAACTGCTATAACCCTACTTGATGAATTTGAGAGCATATCTCTTCAACTGATTCCACATTATTTGAATCAATTTGCGGATTCCTTAGCTAATTTTGCTTATGAAGAGGACCTCTTTTTCAACTGTGGTCGTAGTCCGGATGTCATTATTGATAATGAGATAGGACCTGGTTGCTTGTGGGGAATGTTATCAAACCACGCGTTATATGGTAGGTGATGGTTGATATGGATAATGCAAAGAGTAGCCAAGACCCATCTGCCGTTGTTATCTTGGACCCATAGGTTGATTTGACGACATGTTATGCATATGCCTCTTGTTACATATGCAAGAGGTATGGGCCATATTTGATGCATTTAGTTTAGGGATAAGAGCCCTATTTTTCCCCTTGGAATGGAGCATATTTGCGTATATCTGCCTTCTTCCAAGGAGGGATCTCTATGAGCTAGTTTGTTTATTTCTTTAGGCCAGGAGGGCCCTTTGTTTTCAGTTTTAATAATCTATCTCTTTAGGCCAAGAGGGCCAGTTAGTTTGTAGTGAAATGTGCTATCTCTTTAGGCCAAGAGGGCCCTATCTCTATTTGGTGCAGGTAAGTTTAATGCTTTGTTGTTTTAGTGATTGCACCATACAGGTTGACGAAGTCGCTAGAGGGAGCCTTTGCTACAAAGAAGCTTCTTGTGGCCATTCCAAGTGGTTTCATTCCATTTTCTAGTCTTTCCCTTAAGCAATTAATGATATATGTGCATATAAGGGTTACTTTCTTTTGGTTGTTGGGGACCGGCAATCAAGGCATGAAGTCTCAGGTTTAGGTTAGGTATGTCTGGGGGAGGTCTGAGTAGCCCTTGCCTCCTGCAAGGCATTGTCAAGCATTATAAGACATGTTTTAGATGGGAGTTCAAGTGACCCTGTTTTGCTAACTTGCTAGGCGGCCACTCTAGGAGTTCCTGCTAGTTGTGAGGCAGTTAGAGAAGCCTCCTAAAATAATGATGGAAAGAGACAAAACTCTAAAGATCTGAAAGAAAGTATATAAATACAGAGGTGTGTAAAAAGGGGTTTTAACCCCTATAACAAAAGGAAGGAAAGAAAAATCCTTGAGCAGTTGTTTATTACCTTGCGAAGGCTTGGTAGGTTCTTGGGGATGAGATAAGATCCGGGGCCAACGCCTTGCCCTTCCTTGGGGTGACGTCTTGCCATAAAAAGAAGAAAATAAAAGAAGGTTGGAGTGAAAATAAAAGTGAGCGTTAGAAAAGGATTAAGTATCGCCTTGCGAGGGCTTGGTAGGTTCTTGGGTACCAAGAAAGGACCTGAGGCCAATGCCATGTTCTCCTTGGGTCACTATGCTCAGCTCCCTCATTTTTACATGCCCGAGTATGGAAAGTGAAAACCTAAAAGAAGGAAGAACTGTGCTAAAAAGGATAATACCTTTTGATCAGGCTATAGGAGTTCTCGCCTAGGAGGAGCTCCTGGTTGAGTTGTCCTTAGTTAGGTAGGTAGTTCAGACCACCACTTAAGATGACCTCTTTTGATAGTTTTTTATAGTTTGGCTATGTTGGAGCAGTTGGTTAGTGACTAGCTTTGGGCCTTCTATTAGATTATGCTAGGCCTACTCCTTCTGGATTTCATGCCTTGGTTTTGTCAAGGGGTAGGGTATGAGCTATGATGTGTTGTGTTGTGTATTTTTTATATCAACTTGATGCTCCTTTTTGTTGTTTATATGTAGAGTTATTCATGGGATTCGACGGGCTGGGTCACCCTATCCCATGGTCGCCAATGACAGATGATTTTTTAATGCTAAGAAGTGCTTAAAAATAGCCAAAAATTACGGATATCAGGGGAAAAATAGACTTCATCGAAGATGGCGGTGGCAATCAGTACGATTTTAAGCTGCAAGTCCCTAAAGCGCTAGTGCTTATTTTCATGGAAATCAAACGGTGGAAGATGGCCGAGCTGGAGTTTTCCTAGATGCAAAATGGCATCAAGAATCCAACGCAAGTGTCAGATCTCAATTCCAAGGTCGTTTGATCCCCCATTTAATCCCCGCAAGGTTTGGGATTGTGAAGCAACTATTGAATCCAGAAGTTGAGAACAGCGTGACGGGGCCCACCTTTGTAGATTTCGATGCCATGGAGCCACTCGTCCAGACAGATCTTGATTCTGATGTCATTTGCCCCTCCAAAAGCAAAAAAGCCACTTGTCGGAAGTGTCAACGCAAAAGTCATAAACTAGATAAGTTGATTAAGAGTCTGAAAGCTCTTAAAAAAGATCTTAACCATCAAAATCCTCAGGAAATGAAACGATGGGGGGGGGGGGGGGGACGTCAGTTTTTTGTGCCCCAATTTTCCCCCCTCTTTCATGCATTTTCTGATCAAGAGAATGGAGAGGAATCCTCCTGGGCCTGAGATACTTCTATCCTTCGCCCTCCATTGCCACAAACGAATCAAGGAATGATGCAATGAGTCAAGAGATAAAAAACCAATCTTTCTCTCTCCTCCCTCTCTCTCCTGCATAGAGGCAATTCATATGCAAGAAATCAAGGAGAGGGGCTGAAGAATGCATGTCCGGTTGTGATCGGATTGCTTCAAGATGAAGAGGAGGCTGAGGAAAGAGGTTCAACACTGAAGAATGGTTGCTAGTTGGCCTATAGGCTACTCAAAATAATGATTAAAAACTCGCAACATGCAAGACATGCGGTATGCTCCAATTTTATGAAGAAATTTGATTGTTTTTGTTGTTTCATGGTCTAAATGCCATTCATATGTGATGAATTTTTGTTTGAACCTTGTTTGCATGATGGTTGAGGGCTGTAACTATAGAAATACATAATCCTTAATGATTTAGAGTCGTTATTAATTCTTAAAAACCCCGTAAAATGACATTTTCAATAGAAATTAATGGTTTTTTCGATTTTGAGTTGGGGAAAAGGAGTGGAAATGGGATAAAATCAGAGAAAATGTTAAGTTTCAAAAAAAAAAAAGCCAATATAAATAAATCATAAAATACCTATTTTTCATGAATAATAAATAGAAAAAATAGTAAAAATAGAGAAACTTGGGATTTTCACGCGCAAAAAATATGGAAAAATAAGATTTATGTGTGTGAATGGTTGGCAAGGTTAAAGCATGAGGTTAAGCCTCAGTTTGGCCTTGTCCTTTGTGTTATAGTCCATGTTTATTACTTTTTACATACGAAAATGATACAAAACAACCATTTACACCTATGCACCGTAGCAACACCTAATCGGTGAGGGGGCAATGAAGTTTGTGTGACGATCTAATTGCTGAAAAGATACAAATTCTGATTTCCCACTTTGTGCATAGCATTTAGGGATTGATCTATAATTAAATATAGGTGACTAGTAGCACGAAAGTTTCGATGCTAGTCCCTAAAGCAGCGCAGCACGTAACACTTAGTTAAAATTCATGAAAGGGTTGTTTTTCGTACCTCATATGGTTGATTTTTTAAGCATAAAATGATTGTGCATAATTGTCATACACCTTGTATCAAGCATGCCACGTGCTATCTCCTAGAATGCATTGCAATTGATTGATAAACTTTGACCAATGCTAAGAGGACAGAAAACCCAAGCTGTAGGTTAGACGGGTACTACCATTAGGGAAAGTGTTGTGAGGTAAATCAAAATCTCCTAGAATGCTGAATTATGAAAGAGTGGAGTTTGTGCATTATGTTTTATAGGTTGAAGCAACGCATCTTGGGGATAATCCTTGAGATGTAGGAGAGTCGCAGTGGAGCTACGGCAATCAGCCGAGAGGTGCTTCCCTATGTGTGTATTACGAGGCATTATGCCTATACGTTATGGGATCTCCCTTTGAGGAGAAGGGAAGGTGAACATTGGACTACATATTGGATACAAATGCAAAATCGTTATAAGTATTTAATGCAAAGTTAGTTTTATATGCTCCTGGCCTACGAGGCCGTGTGGTGGGGTTGTATGCCGTATGTATGAGGTCCGCGGCTAGTGCCATAGCCAGTGCTGGCCCATTTTAGGTCCCATCACCCATATCAAGGGGTTACTTACAAATTGAATAGAAAAGGGTTATTTTTTATTAATGAAAATTTCACAAATAGGATATTTATAAATAGGAAATTGAATGCACATGATAAAGAGGCTATATATATAGTGAATTACGTGGGAGCATATGTAACAAGTATGTTGGAACTTGTGGCAGTCACAAAATCGACTAATGATCATGGTAAACTTGTAACACTATGGAAAAGTACTAATACACAATATAATTTAGTTGTGGTTGAAATGTTAATGTGGTGGGTCACCATGCTAAAATATTAGGCCTCACAAGGACATTGGAAGCCTTAGTTATTAAGGGAAAACCGTTGCTCAAAAGGAGCAACCCCCAATCTCTAAGTAATGTTTATATATTTGCTTTAGGTGAGGGAAAAAATCTCTTGCATAAATCTATTATGAAATTTTCTTTGGATGGCCAAGGGATGGAAGATCCTCTGACAAAGGATCAAAATGATATGCCAAAAGTTATAGGACTCCCTAGACCACTCTATGAGTTGGCAGAAAGAGACGTCAATGGAAATATAAAAACTTCCTACATTGATAAAGGTGAAAATAGAAGAGATTAGAGACCTTGAGACATTGGAATTAGGTCAAGATGAATATGAAGTTCTAGATGACCCAGTATAGAGCCCAAAGAAGACGAATAAATGCCCTGCTCCTCATAGGGATCTCCTATTATTTTATAGGTTGCTAGATGAGGATTCGATGCTACATTTGAAAGAAAAAAAATCTAACTTTTCTTTGCAAGTGAATTTTATGATTTACATCAAATGCTTGTGTTTTCAAGTAGCTTAAAGGGAGAGGCCAAGAAATTGTATTGGAGCCTCCCCAAGAGGGTCAATAAGAACCTTTGAGTAGCTATATAAAAAATTCCTAGATGAGTATGAGAATAAGGTTTCCATGACTTTGAGCTTGCAAAGATTCAACAAGAGTCATATATCTTTGTCAAAGAATATGCTAGAGCCTTTTATGATATTCTTAGGCTTTGGCCAAGAAGAGCCATTGTGTTTTCAAACCATGTGTTGTGTGAGATATTTATAAGTGGGTTGGTGATTAATACACAAATCCAAGTGAGGATGTGAGATCCTAAGTTATTGAATGAGGTTAAGATGCAGGCAATTAACTATGAGCAATATATTGAGAGATCGTGGAAAAACTTTTGGAGTTTTTTCTACTCATTGCAAGTGCATCCAAATATCCAACATTTTTCGCAAGAAAATAATTAACTTGCTAATACTAAGACAACTTGTGTGGAGGACCTTGGTAGTCAAAATCTCCAAGTAGCAATGTGAATTCTACGTGTAGTGATCGTATGCCTCTTGGTGGAAAGGTTCCAAGCCAAGAAATTCTGAATAGGGCTTACAACAATTCCATGAGAGGTGGTTGTGAGGGAAAAATCAATAGAACCATTGGGACTACAAGTGTGGATGATCATCATATGAGTGGTTCTCATTTTGCTCCTAAAAAGGCTATGGAGAAACCTTTTCCAGCTATAAGTGAATCATGCTTTTGGCTCAAGTGGGTCACTCGTGAATATATGTGTATATCATGTAGATTCAAAATAAGGGATTTTTAAAATATCATTTTTATACCATTTTTACATATAGAAGGGTATCCTATAGATGTATTATTTACAAATTGAATAAAAAATATTTTTTAAATTTAATAAAATTCACATATAAGAATATTTATAAATATTCCTTGAATGCATGCGATTTAGAGGATATACATATAATGAACCACTCGAGGCTTTCAAGTGGATGTTGTTCCTCTTAGTAAGAGCATGATGCTTATGAGTGAGAAGTCATAGTATGGACAAAGGTAAGTAAAGGCATCCCGTTGTGAAGAATATGCAAAATTTCAAAGGTCCATCTGTGTTGGATGGAAGTCATAAGTGTGTAAGGCTATTTGATCATAGCAATATGTATGGATTAAGTCCATTAGACCAATGTGGCAAATTGTGGCAGTGCAAGCATTCAATAGTTCTTTATTTTAGTGCTACATCAGACAGGTTTGAAGGATCACATAGAGGGAGCCAATTCATGTGTGGAAGCTTTTTGCGACTAGTGCAAGTGATATCTTTCATTTTCAAGTCTTTTTTCCTTGAGAAAAATGTGTTATGTGTATTTTGGGGGATTTTTCTTTCTATTCTTGGAGATCGACAGCCAAGGCATGGAACCCCAAGATTAGGTTAGGTATGTTTAGGGAGGTTTAGAAAAATTCCACCTCTTGTGAGGACATTGTCGAGCACATAAAGATTTGTCTTAGAAGTAGCCTTAATGATCCTATCTTCCTAGCCTACCAGGAAAGCTAGTTCTAGGAGTTCTTGTTAGTTGAGAGAGAAGGGAAAAAAAACCAAGAGAGTGGATGTTTATCGCCTTTTAGAGGCTTGGTAGATTTCTGGGGACAAGTCACAGACTTGGGGCCGATGCCTTGCCATTCCTAGAGGGTAATCTCTAGCCAAAAGAAATAAAGGATGGTTGAAGCAAAAATAAAGGTGAGTAAGAAAAAAGGATTTAGTGTGCCTTGTGAGAGCTTAGTAGGTTTTTGGGTACCAAGACTAGACCTAAGGCCTCGATGACTTTTTCTCCTTGGGTCACAATACACTCAACTCCCTTCTTTTTACACATCTGAGTAATAAGTAGTAGAAAAATAAAGAATATGAAAACATAAAAAAATATGAATTCAAGTGGACTAGGTATAGGAGTCCTTGCCTATTAGAAGTTCATGGTCTAGTTGTCCTAGGTTAGGTAGGTAGATTAGACTACCACTTTGGAAAAAAAATTGGTGGAATTGGAAGTGGCCACAGTAATGCATGCAAAGAAAGGAGAACATGTAGTCCCCAAAGAGAATATTGCCTCTGCCAAGACTATGAAGCTCAACCTTCCTTGGGAAAAGCAAAATGATGCAGTCCAAAACAATATAGTACATAGCATTACATATCCACAGAGAGCTACAGAGATAGTTTTGTAGAGATAAGACTAGAGGTCCAGGAAATAGAGGATGCGGAAGTAACTCCTCATGAAGAAGAAGCACAGATGTTGCCACTCCTAGAAGAAAAAGGAAATATAAAGTGGGCGTGGCCCCGTTTCCCAGCCAATTGGAAAAGCCTGTGGATCCTATCAAAGAGTACGATTTGATCAAAGACTTAGAAACTTTCAAACCAAACTTAACATTCTGACAGTTATTGATGTTGTCTCCTAGTTGTCAAAAGAAATTCAAAAGCATATTGACTAGAAGAATAGGCCTAAGAATTGTTCCCTCCATGGTGACCAGGGCCAATGGAGCCTCAAAACCCATAAAGGAAGTAGATGTGGCTAATGCCTTCCTAGATCCTAGAACCCTAGAGATTGATGTATGGATTGAAGGGTGCTTTATTGCATATGCATTGATTGATGGAGGCTCATTAGTAAACATAATGACATATGTGACAATGAAGGATCTAAGCTTGCAAGGAATCTCGAAGGGGGGGGGGGGGGAGGGGTCACTCATAAATATATGTTTATATAACGTGAGTTTAAAATAAGGGGTTTTTAAAACACCATTTTTATATCGTTTTTACTTACAGAAGGGTGTCATATAAAGGGGTTACTTATAGATTGAATAGAAAAGGGTTGTGTTTTATTCAAAAAAAATTCATAGATTAGGATATTTATAAATAGGCCATGAACGCACGTTATATAGAGGATATATAAACATAATGACCCCTCGAGCAAGGAATGCAACCTACACAGTGGCTTATCAGATTGGCAGACCAAAGCATAATCAAAACGTTGGGCATTCTCTCGTACATAAAGACAACCCTCGCACGAAGAGACTATTGACTGATATATTTGGTGGCCAAACAAAATTCTTACAAGACCTCATACCCTCTACTATTGGGAAGACCTTGGATTTTTGAAGTAAGAGTAAGGATGGACTGGTTCAAAGGATCCTTGTCTCTTCTTATGTAATGGATCCATGGATCACAATCAAGGATGGATTAGTTCAAAGGATCACAAAAAGGTAATGGATCCACATCCATAGAAGTACTAACCGACTCCTCCAATGAAGTAACAGATGGTACATCAAGAGACGAAGAGGCTATCCAATAGATCTTTTCTAAGAAAACAGAGGCATAGATCCTAATAGTGGGCACTGTAAACCCAACTACCAAAAGAAGCAAAGTCCTTGTCCATGAGAGAGTGCCTCCTGCATGAACTCGAATTGACTTCTGAAATCACCTCTAATAGTGAAATAGAAGCATGGATGTACTTTTCTCCTTCTTATATGGCAGTCGACAGAGATAGGTCAAGGGAAAGAGAGAGGAGCAGAGACAGAGACAAACACATAGACATAAGCATAAGCAAAAGCGAATGACATAACAAAGAGTTTGTTCTTCTCTTACTACAGAGTACTCATCGATGTAGAAACAGAACCTCAAGTGGACGAAGGTGATAATGCAAAAGAAGAATATGAAAGCAATCTAGAAGGATATATCCTACTTATAGAAGGCACAGATGAGGAAGAAGTTTCTAAAGTTCCTGAAGCCTTAGAAGCACAAGATCCCTCTCTAATAGATGGAATGATTATGGTACCTTTTGGATTGATTAATGAGTCACGTCATGAGCAAAGCCTTTATAAGAAATGGATTAAGAAGAATAGGCCTTCCTTCAGCAGTGGCTCTTGTAATCCAAAGTTACCCTTCCTTAAAGAAGATGATGACGATGCACCCTTAACAACAATCCCCAGCCTTGCAGGTTAAATGGAATGTAGAAAGTTCCTATCATATGACATTTTTGGATGCATCTTCAGAAGATGAATCTTTGAGCCAAGAAATAATTCATCCCCAATCCAAACCCAAAACCTCAATGATACCCTTTCAGCTTCCCAAAGAGCACCTAAGCCTTCATAAAAGAGAACAGTAGTTTTAGTGCATCAGTAGAAGATGAGACTACTCCCTTTAAGGAGTTGGATCTTTACCCCAAATCTTTACCCAGAAGTAGTTCGTGGGACATTTATCCATGAAGTGGAAGGTGAAAAGAAATTGACATTCGTGGATGTTAATGGTACTAAACCTCACCTGAAGGTGGGTCTAAATGTTCCATATGAGGAACTAGTGGTCCTATGAGACCTACTAAAGGAGAACTTAGACGTGTCTGCATGGTCATATAAAGATCTAAAGGGGATTGATCCCACAGTATGCAAACACCATATCGACTTAGAGCCTGATGCCAAACCTGTGAGGCAAGGACAGAGGTGTATGAATCCTAATTACTCTACTCTGGTGAAGGCCGAACTATTGAAGCTCCTTGAAGTTGAGTTCATTTATCCGATTGCTAACAATGAATTGGTTTCACCCATTGTGGTCATACCCAAGAAGAACGGGAAACTTCGAATATGTGTGGACTTCCAAAAGCTAAATCCCAAGATGAAGAAGGATCATTTCCATATCCCTTTCACAGGCCAACAGTTGGATACAGTGGTAGGCCATGAGCTCTATTCCCTCTTGGATGGATTCAATAAAAAAATTGCAGAACAGGATCAATCCAAAACTACCTTCACAACCGAATGGGGAACCTATGCTTACAGAGTGATGTTTGGGCTCTATAACACTCCTGCTACCTTTCAATGAGTGATGATGGCTGCCTTCCAGAACTATCTACATGATTTCATTGAGGTGTACCTCGAAGACTTCTATGTCTATAGCCTAATCCGTGAGCATTGGGGACACCTAGAGCAATGTTTTGACATATGTCGAGAGTATGAGATTTCTCTCAATCCCGAAAAATGTGAGCCGAAAAGTAACTGACAGAGAGCAAAACTACACAGTGTGATGGAGCTTGAGTTTTTTTAGCAATGGTGTTTGTCTTGGAAAAGCTTCGACATTATCTACTGTTGATGCATTTCAAATTCTATGTGGACCATGATGCCCTATCCTTCCTGATGAACAAGCCAAATGTGAAGGGAAGAGTGATGAGATGGCTCCTTCTATTTTAAGAGTTTGACTTTGAAGTGGTTACCAACCCCAATCTCTCTCATATCCTATCTGATCATCTGTCGCAAATCCCTCAAAGTGATGAAGAAGATGAGCAAGATGATCCAGACCTTCTTGATGCTTCCTTGTTTTTGGTCATAATGATTACCCTATGGTACAGAGACATAGCCAATCTCCTGGCAACCCAATAGTATCCCCTTGGTATCTTGAGCTGTAAGAGGAAGAAGCTTCTATTGGAATCAACCCCCTACACCCTGTTAGGAGGTGCTATGCAGAAGAAAGGCAAGGAGAAGTCTTGCGAAGATGTGTTGTAGGAAAAAAAATTGGCATAGTATTAAAAGCTTGCCATGACGAGCCCTATGGTGGACACTTCGTGGGAGAAGCAACAGCCAAAAAGGCCTTGTAGGATATTGGTGGGGCTGACCCTTTGTAAGGATGCCTATGATTACTACAAAAAAGTATGATGCTTTTCAGCGAATGGAGAAGCCTAAAAATCCAGTGCCATGTCCCTGCAACCTATTCTTCCCCAAAAGCCATTCAAGAAGTGGGGAATTTATTTTGTAGGTCACATTGATCCACCAAGTAGGAAGCACAATAAATACATATTGGTTTGTATAGACTACGTTATCAAGTGGTGTGAAGCTAAAGCTCTAAAGTGGGATGTTGGTAATAGTGTGGCATTGTTGTTGTACGAGCACATCATCACCCATTTTGGGAATCCCCTAGAGCTTGTCATGATCGAGGTACCCACTTAACAAAATCATGGAAGAGTTGACTGAACTATACAAGATCCATTATTATAAATCCACACCCTATTACCCCAGAGCCAATGGCCAAGTCAATATTACCAATTGCATCCTCTGCTCGATTCTAACCAGAATGATAGCCGCACATTGGCATGATTGGGATGATCACCTTATCGAGGCTCTCTAGGCGTAGAGAACCTCTCATAAGGCAATTACATGACAAACTCCTTTCTAGTTGGTGTATGGAATATAAGCTGTCTTTCCTGTTGAACTCAAGCTACCCTCTTTGCGTGTGGCTATCAATGAATGCTTGTCGAGTCCCTACAACGCTGACTCTTGCACTTGGAGTGTCTCGATGAGATCCACAGGATGGCCCTACAGTGCATGGAGGCCACACAAGCTTGTAGAAAGATCTATCATGATAGCTTCAAGTAGAAGCAGTTCAAGGAAGGTGACTTAGTCCTCGCTTATGACTCCTGATTTGGCAAGTTTCCAGGAAAGCTTCAACAATGCTAGATGGGTCCTTATAAGGTACTTGTCATCAATCCGAATATCAGTCCAGACAATCGATGCTTCGAATGATCCCTTCCTTATTAATGGCTATCGCCTCCAAACGCATTACCCACCCTGGGGATCCTGACAATCACCGTCAATAGCTTCCTCATTCCTTGTCCAACAGTGGATACACCTTTACCTAATGTTCCTAATAACCCTCTTGCTAATCTTGATAATAAGGTTTCGTTCTGATAGCCCCTTACAGTCACCTTCCCCTCCCCCTTGGTTTCCTTTCCATCTGATGCAATAGAGGTGGGGAGGATGGTTCTGATACATGGTGTTCCTGCCATTCGATGCTTCAAAAACAATTAGAAAAAGAAGAAAAATAAATAAATAAAAATATATCGATCATGGGAGAAAAGGACTTCGGTCCCTATCATGCCGACCTATTCTTTGCGAAAAGGTGGAAACACCCTCAGGAGTAGGGTAAAAGAAAAAAAAAAGAAAAAAAATTGTTATGGGAGAAAAGGAAGCAATTTCCTGTCATAACAGGCCTTGTTCCAAAACAAGGCAGCACACACCCTTCAACGGGAAGCTAGCTGTGGAAAAGGTGGTAACACCTTGCACTCTAGGATTACCAAATCTCTAGCCAAACTCTTGCAAACAAAGTTTTCAAGCCGCCTCCCTTGGTGCGCTCAATCCTATAACCTCTCCAATGCTTCTAGTTCCTATAGTAGACATGCAATCCTTACATTGAACTTGTTGGCTACCTCTCTAGATAGGCCTCTTCATTAACCAATCCATGTTGATATCATCAACCAGACGAAGTTGATCTTCATCAACAAACTTAGAGTGTCGTGAGCTTTCATCTTAACCGAATGGGGATGTGAGTATGGGTTGCCCTCTGTATTCATCAATAGAGTGTGAGACAGAGGGTGAGGTGAATGACCAGTCCTTGCCCTTGATATTCAACATAGAGGTGAGATGTGTGAATGGAGAGTTGCATGCATGAGAGATGGGCCTCTAAATGCACAATGCACAAAATTGTCCCTATGCACGACACTATAAGGCTCATTGGCCTTCCTTCTTGCACCGTATGCCGGCACATGGCAGGATGCATAGTTGCACCATTAATTGCACACAAGGCATACACCCTCTACACAAGTGACTGTGAGGATTATATCAATGGGTTTAAGGAATGGGCTATCCTCTTCTATCTATCAACAAAGTGTGCGACAAAGGGGCGACTAAGCGTGATTGATGTTTCCTCAATCAATTATTGAGAGGTGAGGATTGGGGGACCTTACGACACCTGGAGTTAGGCACATTTCCGTCTCCCTATGTACACACAGGATGGGTTTTTGCCATCACTATAGGACACGTCACTCTGTTCTATACACTGCACAACAAGACTCCCTGGCTTTCCTGCTTACATCTATGCCAGACGGGATTGGACGCATTGATGCACCACCCATTATGCATATTGGCATACTCCCCCTGAACTATCTCCATTGTTATTTCTAAACTAGGTGTGAGACAAGGTTTCTCCCGTTATTCAAATTGACTGATGTCCCTAATGGGGCGAGTGATTATTCTTTCATTCCATTTGAGTGACTGTGAGCTAAGTGCACTATCCTTCGCCATTATTGACGATATCTCAGGATTCCCTCAACAAAATTCCCTCCCTAGGTGCTTCTGCATGTTCTCTACCACATTGGACATGTGTTGTGAAGACACCTTGGTATTTCCTATAGCCGACAATGCAGAGGATGCGACATCGATAATCGCCTTCACTCTTCAGTAATATGGGCCAAGTTTTTCTAACCTTACACTTCTTGTTTATTAGTGACAGTCAGGTTTTAAGTGTGCAGACGTTAGTGTTGGTATAATGTGGGGTCCTAGGTCTCTGCTGCTCGGTTCAACCTTCTCATTAACATTTTAAGTGTGGGGACGCATCCCTACGCGTCTACAAGGCATATACTCATGCACATCTTGATTCTGATCATGTTGCTATGCCATGACTTGATTTTAATCTGATGGGGTCCCTTCCCCACCCACCTGTCCTCTCTCACCCCACTCCTACATAGACGTTTCTTTCCCATTTCTCTTTATCCCTTGATTTGATATGTTTCCATGTAAATGCATGCTATGTTCACCAAAATCCACATCCAACCTAATGGTCCTATTTTTTCCTTCGAATGGTACACTTTTTCTTTTTATAGCCCCTTGTTCCAATCAACGATTCCAAAGTTATTTATTTTTTAAGAATTTTATGTTATCCTGATGTTTTTTCATGTGAGCGCATCTTTTTTGCCTCAGAACTGCTAATGGATGTGATAATCCTGACCTGTACCTTCCACTTGATATTTTTCCTTTTTATCACCAATCATTCTGAGGTACCATTTGTTTGTTATTAATTTTTGCAGATTTTCATACAAATTTCATGCTTTTTTCTTGTTTTTCCCATGCGAACCTACCCTATTCTCCTCGAAACTTTTTTTTGATTTGATAGCCCTGGCCGACCCCCCTTCTTACCCATTCTTCCTTGAGAGCTGGGTTTAGGACCTGATTTGGACCCGTTCTTGAAGCGATGGAGCCCGTTTTTGGAGTCGAAAAATGTTCGAGAGGTAGTAAAGAGCCAATTTTCATGACAAATCAAAAAGTGGTGAATGGTGGAGCTAGAGTTTTCCTAGATGCATTTCGATGCATTTCAATGGCGGAGCTAGTGTCGTGAATGTTTAACGAGGCTGCAAAAAATGACATAAAAAACCTCTACACCTATGCATCGCACCAAAATTTAAGCGGTGAGGGGAAAGATGATGTTATACAATAGTTTAAGCATTGAAATAATAAAAATTCGGATTGTTCTCTTTATGCATAATATTTAGGATGCGGTTTAAATGGAAAATAATGGATCTAGTAGCACGAGGTTTACCTTATGCTAGGTTCCTACAACGAAGCATTGCGTATTAGCAAAAAATCATTAAAAGGGTTGTTTTTGCACGATACATAGGCTGATTTTAAACCACAATTTTTTGTGCACAAAACTCATTCACTTTTGCATGAATTATATACACATGGTATCTATTCCTGGCATGCATAGTAGTTGGTTGAAGTATAAATGACCCACACTGGAGAGAGTAAGGCACCCAAGCTGTAGGTCTAGACAATGGGTCCAAGGGGACAAGTAAGTGAGGACTCGTACATTCCTGGAATGATTTAATATTGGTACCAAGAGTGGATTCTGTTTCGTATGTGTTATATGTGTTAGCAATGCATCGAGGGGCCAATCCCTAAGGTGTAGGAGAGTCGCAGTGGGACCACGGTAATCAGCCGGGGGATGCCTCCTATGTTGTTCTACATGGTGAATTACACCAAAATGTGTAGGGTCTCCCTCTGAGGAGTCTGAGAAGGTTAAAGGTTGGACTATAAACACGATATAAACCCAAAATGTACGTACGATGGTAGGACAATGTGTCCTGTAGACACTCCATGAAGCCGTGGGGTTATCTTGTGCATGTTAGAGGTCCAGCTAGTGCTATAGCCAGTGCTGGCCCATTTTAGGTCCCATCATTGGTGCATCTGCCAGGAGCTGCATATAAGTGGTGGTCTCCGAAACTAGGTTGTGAAGGGACCTATGTTTATAATTTCGATTAGGAGTATGCTAAGCTAACCATAAAATGGGGTTGGTTCAAGGATAAAAAACCTTGGCTTTCCCTATACAAAACTTACTGATGGACTTAGTTAGTTATGTAGAGCATGAGTTCTCTACAGGAAATAATTTAGGTGATGAGAAGAGTAACCAGTTAGTGGTTACCCCATCCTCTTATGCGATGGCATGGGCCAAGGTTCGCCTTGGTGTAGTCTCTACCCAAGAGAAATCATGTATAACCATCCATCAACCTAGAGAGCATGGGACTAGTATGTTGGAGGCTATGGTGGTCATGGCATCAACAAGTGCCATGGGAAAAACTTGACATATAGTGGAGCGTAGTTATGGCTAAAACATCCCATGTGGTGGGGCATCGTGCCAAAATTTTAGGTATCACAAGGATGTTAGAAGCCCTAGCTGTAAAGGAAAAACCGTTGCTTAAAAGGGACGGTCCCCATGACCTAAATGTTAAGGATAAGTTTGCTTTTGACGAGGGGTAGAAGCTCTTAGATAAAGCCATCATGAAACTGCGTAGGAAGGAGCAAGATATGGAATATCCTCTAAGAAAGGATCGAAATGATATGCTAAGAGCTATAGGACTCCTTAGACCACTCTATGATCTAGCAAAAAGGGATGGCAAGGATAATATTTACCTCCCTACACCAGTAAAGGTGGAAAAGGAAGAGGTTGGAGACCTTAAGACACTAGAGTTAGGCTATGATTACAAGGATTTTAGTGCCCCAGTGCTGATCCCAAAGGAAAGGACTAAATGCCCTCCTCCTTATAAGGATCTCCCAATGTTTCAAGGGCTTGTTAATGAGGATTTGATGGTGCATTTATGAGAATAGGGTCTAACTTGCCTTGCAAGTGGGCTCAATGATATTCATCAGATGCTCATATTCTCAAGTACCCTGAAGGGCGAATCTAGAAAATGGTACTGGAGCCTCCCAAGAGGGTCGATTAAATCCTTTGATGAGCTATGTGATTAATTTTTAGATGAATATGAGAAGAATGTGTCTATGACCCAAGTTTTAAGACAGCTGATGCAGATTATGCATGAGTCCTATCCTTCTATTAAAGAATACGCTAGAGCCTTTGATGATCTTCTGAGGCTTTGGCTAAGAAGAGCTATTGGATTGCCAAGTGATGTGCTATGTGAGCTCTTTTTGAGTGGCTTAGAGATTAACATGCAAATCCAAGTGGGAATGCGGAATCCTAAGTCGTTAAGGGAAGCAAAGATGTATGCCATTGATTATGAGGGACATATTTAGAGATGTTGGGAAAAGTTTTGGAGTTTTTCCCACTTAGTACAAGTGCATCCTAGCTTCCAACCATTTCTACAAGGAGATAGCTCACTTATTGATACCCAGGCAGTCTATGAGGGGAACCTTGCTAGCCAACATCTCCAAGCAGAAAATGGAAATAGTAGGGATAATATACCCCTTGGGGATGAAAATATTCCAAGCTCAATAAGTCCCATCAAGGCTTGCAATGCTCCCATGAGAGGTAGTTGCGATGGCGGCATTGATAGGAAAATTGGGACTATGAGTTTGAATAAGTGTGCTATGAGTGGTCCTAGTTGTGCTGCTAATAAGGCTCTTGAGAAGACTTTTCAGTTTAGTGCTGAATCATGCTTTCGACTAGATGCTATTTATTTTAGTAAAAGCATGGTTCCTATGGATAAGCAATTGCAGAGTGGAAAAAAGCAAGTAAAGACCTCTCATATGAAGAAGATGCATGATGCCAAAGGTTTCCCTGTACTAAATAGAAGTCATAAGGATGTGAGGCAATTTGGCTATAGCAATAAATCCACAGTGAATCCATTGGACCAATGTGGGTAGTCAAGGCAGCCTAAGAATGCAAGAAGGGATGTGAGATGGGTTTGGAAACCCAATATCTCTCAAAATGTGGTTGGTGTGTTAGATACAAGGTCAATAACATCATGCGGATATATTGTGATCAATTTCCATGTGGGTGTGCTAAAAGGACATAATGATACGTTTGACGATATGCACCACCGTAGGATACAGTCATGTGATGGGTCTCAGACTGAAACCCTACCTAGTTTTGATTGCAACATGGACTTATGTAAAAATCCAAATAGGGAAGGTTCGAATGAGCACCAAGTTGTGATTCTTTTTGCTGAAGGAGCCTCTAAGCTACTTGAACAACCAGTTCATTTGGATGACAATAAATGTGGGACATGCGAGCCCAATGATGTCATTCACCTAGGCAATGGTATCCAAGAAAGGATAGGCCATATCAAGGTTATATTAGTAGAAAGGCTTAAGCTAGTGGATTTACAAAATCCTAAGATCAAGCCTTGAGCTGTGTGGCATGAGTAGCATGGGGCTCGCCATCCAATTGTTGCTATCCTTAGTATCTTGGTTAGTTTGATAAGATGTGATGTATACGTCAAGACGACCCTGTATTGCATGGATAAAAATGACCTATCCATCTTTAGGCCAAGAGGGCCAGCTAGTTTGCAGTGAAATGTGCTATTTCTTTAGGCCAAGAGGGCCCTATGTTTGTTTGGTGTAGGTACAGTTGATGGGTTTTTTGTTGTAGTGATTGCATCATACAGGTTGACGAAGTTATTAGAGGGAACCTTTGCTGTGAAGGAGCTTCTTGTGGCCATTCCAAGTGGTTTCGTCTTCTTTTTGAGTCTTTTCCCTTAAGCAATTAATGATATATGTGCATGTAAGGGTTATTTTCTTTTGTTTGTTGGGGACCAGCACTCAAGGCATGAAGTCCCATGTTTAGGCTCTGTATGTCTGGGGGAGGTCTTCGTAGTCATTGCCTCCTGCAAAGGCAATGTCAAGCATTGAAAGACCTATTTTAGAAGGCAATTCTAGTGACCCTGTTTTGCTAACCTGCTAGGTGGCCGTTCTAGGAGTTCTTGTTAGTTGTGAGATAGTTAGAGAAGCCTACTAAAATAATGATGAAAAGAGGAAAAACCCTAAATATCTGAAAGACAATATATGAGTATATGAAGGTGTGTAAAAATGGGTTCTACCCCCTATAAAAATAGAAAAGGAAAGAAAGAAAAATCCTTGAGCTATTGTTTATCACCTTACGAAGGCCTGGTAGGTTCCTGGGGACAAGACAAGACCTGGGGCCAATGCCTTGTCTTTTGAGGGGTGGCATCTAGCTGAACAACAAAGAATACAAGAAGGTTGGAGAGAAAATAAAAGTGAGCATTAGAAAAGGATTCAATGTCACCTTGTGAGGGCTTGGTAGGTTCTTGGGTATCAAGATAGGACTTGAGGCTGATGCTCTGTTCTCCTTGGGTCACTACGCTTAGCTCCCTCCTTTTTACACACCCGAGTATGGAAAATAAGAGGCTAAAAGACCCAATGTGCTAAAACATAATATTTCTTGATTAGGCTATAGGAGTTGTTGCCTAGTAGGAGCTCCTAGTTGAGTTGTCCTTAGTTAGGTAGATAGTTCAGACCACCACTTAGGATGACCTCTTTGATAGTTCTTTTTAGCTTGGTTGTGTTGCAGCAGTTGGTTAGTGACTAGCTTTCAGCCTTCTGCTAGTTTATGCTAGGCCTACTCCTCGTGGATTTCATGCCTTGGTTTTGGAAGGGGGTAAGGTGAGAGCTATGATGTGTTTTGTTCTGTATTTTCTATATCAGCTTGATGCTCTTTATGGTTGTGTTTATGTGAAGATTAGTTCATGGGATTCGATGGGCTGAGTCGCACTATCCCGTGGTGGTCGCTAATGAGAGCTGGGTTTAGGACCCGAATTGGACCCATTCTTGAAGCGATGGAGCCCGTTTTCGGAGTCGAAAAGTGTCTGAGAGACGGTAAAGAGCCAATTTTCATGAAAAATCAAATGGTGGCGGATGGCCGAGCTAGAGTTTTCTTAGATGCATTTTGACCTCAGGAATCCAACGCAAGTCTCGATTCGTGGATCGGAGGTCGTTTGACCCCCCATTTAGTCCCCGCAAGGGTTGGCATTGTAAAGCATCTACTAGATCTAGGAGCCAAAAAGTGTATGATAGGGCCCAACTTTATATATTTCAACATCACAAAGCCAGCCGTCCAATCAGATCGCGAATCGGAGTCGTTTTGCACTCCCAAATAGGCTGAAAACCCTTCCATAGTAATATGAAAGTGGTTTTTTTAAAAAGTAGACATTTTATAAATGAAATGAAATGAAAATCTAAATGAAGAAAACATGCAAAAACATGTCGTGATGTAGGGAGGGGCATTTTTTGATTTACGCCCCATTTTTTGGGGATGTATGTGCCTCCTTGGATGCTCAATCATGTAGAGAGAGAAGGGGAGACCCCTAATCTATGCAGAGAGAGCAAGATTTTGATTGTAACCATGTGTAATATGATGAAGGGAATGAAATTCTGATTTTTAGTATTTCTCTCTCCTGCATAGAGGCACTTCATGTGGCAAGAATCAAGAAGAGAATCGTGTGATGGATGCTTGTCCAGGAGACACTGGATTATTCCAAGAGGTTGAGGAGGTTGAAGGTTGAAGATTTATGTTGTAATCCATGGCTGGCTGTTTGATACACAGTCCCAATTAAATATTCAAGTAACCTGAAACACGAAAAAAGGCGATATGCTCTATTTTATGAAAGAATTTTGCTTGTTTTTTATCGTTCATGATCTAAATGGTGTGCATATGGGCTCAAATTTTATTTGAATGTTCCTTGCATTATGTTTGAGGGCTGCAATCACTGTTATGTAGAACCCGTATTGATTTACAGCAATTATAAATTTTCAAAACCCGAAAAAATACCAATTTTGATGAAAATTGATAGTTTTTTTTATTTTGAGTGGGAAAAAATGAGTGGACATGGGATAAAATAAGGAAAAATATTGAGTTTTAGTTAAAATGACCAGTCATTAGAAAAAACTAGAAAATATCTAATTTTTTATTAAAAATAAATAGCAAAAAAGGTAAAAAAGGGGTTTCTTGCGTTTGGAAAAATTAGAAAAATAAGATCTATGTATGTGAACGTCTGAGGGGTTAAAGCATGAGGTTAAGCCTTGGTTTGGTCCTTTTCCTTCGTGTTAAAGTATGTATTTATTGCTTTTACATATAAAAAATGACATTAAAAACCTCTACACCTATGTATTGCAGTAAAATTTAAACGGTAAGGGGGAGGATGATGTTATACAATAGTTTAAGCGTTGAAATAATAAAAATTCTGATTGTTCTCTTTATGAATAACATTTAGGATGTAGACTAAATGGAAAATAATGGATCTAGCAACACGAGGTTTGCCTTGGTGCTAGGTTCCTACAATGAAGCATTGCATACTAGCAAAAATTCATTAAAAGGATTGTTTTTGCACGACACATGGGCTGATTTTAAACCATAATTGTTTGTGCACAAAAAATCATTCACTTTTTCATGAATCATATATACATGGCATCTATTCCTGGCATGCATAGCACTTGGTTGAAGTATAAATGGCCCACATTGTCGAAGGGGTTTTTGTCAAAAGGTCGAATCCACGTGGGATAAGAAGTAGAAGGAAGTAGAGATAGGAGATGGAAGAGAAGATAGAGAATACCCAAGTGGTAAACATGACAAAAACAAATCACAATGAATTGAATCAATATGTATTGAAAGAGCCTGGAATCTTTGCACTACTCAGAAGCAATCTCCAGGCATTAGTTCTCCTGGAGCTTCTTCGTAGACCAAAAACATGGATTTAAAAAATTAGCTCTTTCTCTGCTGCTGCCTGAAACCCAAATCTGATGGCTCTGTTGGCTTTAAAAGGGGGGTAAAACTCCAAGACACCTAATCACGGATCTCCCAGATCACTCCTTTGTTCAGTTCAATCTGCAATTTTCAGCCTATTTACAGCGATTGCGACGCGCACAATTTCGTCAATCTGTCTTTTTTATGAAAAATCTCCTAATTGGATGAAAAAGCAACTAGCTTTTTGCATGCCATCCTAATCTAGAAGCTTTTTCTAAAATTTTCAAATTTTTACAATAAATAATATAAAAAATAGACTAAAATTATCCAAAAATCTAGTATTTTCAGATAATCCATGCAACTCACACTAGTACTAATGGCTCAGATCACATTGACTCTCTAGATCAATAGAGAAGTCGGATGATCATGCATTCCATACTTTTTCACACTGTGTCCTCATAACATCACGACATCCACCCCCTCTGAACTTACACATCCTCCGGTATGTGCCAAAATCCTAGTTGTCACTGGATTTTGAGTCCTCCTCATCCTTTGTAACCATATCCTTTACTTCTTCATCTTTCATATCTTCGTAGCTAGCCCTTGTATTATGGCCACTATTTTCTTCTAATTCTGGCAACTCATAGGTAGTAGATTCCCGCCTTTTGAATAATTTGATTCTTTTCCCTGTTATCGGAAGTTTTATGGCTGTCCCATCCAGCTCATTGAATGCATAAGTAGCATTATCAAACACTTGTCTTATCACATAGGGTCCAAACCATCTTTTGGAAACTTTACGCATGGCACTATGCTGGTTATCTAAACTACTATCATAAACTAATACCCAATTTCCATCTTGTATGGTTCTTGGTCTCAGTCTATGTCTTTTGTCAAACCGTTTCTTATTTTGTATCCTTGCTAGCCTTAACATTGCAGTTGCTGCCTCTATGTCTTTTGACTTTATTTCCAACTATCTAATGTGTAAGGCCAACAACTCCTCTTGATTCAACTCCTCCTCCCAAGGTAACAACACTCCATGTGACTGTCATCTCTTCTATCAGCATGATAGGTTTTTGACCATATATCAATTCTGCAGGCATATATCCTGTAACAGCGCTATGAGTTGTTCTGTCAGCCCATAAAGCATAAGGGAGCAATCATGGCCACTCTTTTATCTTCTCTCCACATGCTTTTGCCAATGCCTTCACAATAGGTGGATGACCTCTTTCACTTTTTCCATTTCCTTCAAGGTTATAGGCTAAAGTTAAAGCAAGCTTTATCCCCAACCGTGCAAAGAAATCATGAGCTTCATTTGCATCCAACTCACCCCTATCTGCTTTAAGTTTTCCCACACAGCCATATCGACAAAAGATCTCTTCTAAGAGAAAAGTACATACGGCATTTGTCGTCTTAGTACGTAGAGCTCTCCCTTCCACTTGATTAGTCAAGTCTTCATGAGCAAGCACAAGATACCTCATTTGCCAAACACCTATAGGCATTGTGACCAAATCCACCACCCACTTAAAATGAAGAGATGATGGATATGTGGGTTGCAATCCATCCCAATGTCTCACAGTTGAATACATTTGACATGTTGTACATGTTTCCACAAAGTGAGCAACATCCTTATACATACCTTGCCACCAATATCTTTCTTTGATTTTTGTAAAAGTGCCCCAAACACCTCTATGACCAGCCCACAAGCTTTCATGAAATTGTTGCATTACTTTTACTTGTAAAGCTCTGTCACCCAAAACTCGCGATGGCATACCTTGTTTCTTTTTAGCATTTTTCCATAAGTATCCATCTTTTAAGAAAAATCCATAGGCTTTCCTCTTGATCTTCTTAAACTCCTCATCTGACCATTCATCTTTCTTTGTTAATGTACTGATATATTGACCAATTCTCAGCCACTCTTCTGTATATTTGTCTTCCAGAAACACTTCTACACAAGATGCAAAACATCTAAAGTGTCTTCTCTTTGTTGTCCAAGCTTCTTTTTATGTTATAGCACCACCTTGCATTGCTAAATTCACTCTTGCAACATCATTTTCAGCCATAAGAAAGTCATCTTCTTCCTCCTCATCCATCATCCCATCTCCATTCTCATAGCGTGCTTGAGATAACATGTCTACCACTGGGTTATCTCTTCCTGCAATATGCTAAAATTCAAGGTTCAAAGATTTGATGTATGCAATCCACCGGAGCATAGCAATGTCTGAGGTAGCACAACTAGTAATCATACCCAATACCAGCAAACAATTAGTCTCGCATAGCAATGTCTGAGGTAGCACAACTAGTAATCATACCCAATACTAGCAAACAATTAGTCTCAATAACTACATGAGTACCCATAAAATACTCCTTATCACATTTAAGGGCTATCACAATTCCCCATAATTCTCTTTTTACCTATGGATATCTTCTCTGTCGTTCAGTCAATACTTTTGCACCAAAGCGTATTGCATATCTTTGCCCTTCCTCATCATCTTGCCCAATTGCCCATCCAATCCCGATTGGGCTTATATCAACAGTAATAGTGATAGGCTTTCCGTGTGAATAGTCAACCTTTCTAAACGTTGAAGTAGATTTTAAGAGTTGCTTCAATTTCTTCATTGCTTTCTAATGCTTCCTTTCCCAATGAAAATTTTGACATTTCCTTAGAAGTTGATAAAGAGCATCGACTACATGTGCAAAGTGAGGAATCCATATCAAATAGAACACACATGCACCCAAGTATCGACGCACCTTAGATACATTCATGCATACATCTCGTATTCTATCAATCCCATCTATTTTTGTTGGTGATGGTCTTTTCGCATAAGGCCCACACATATGCCAACAATCAAAACCTCTTCAACTCCAAAGACAGAATTTTGTCCAGAAAGAGTTAAATGCACCTCTTCTAGACATGTCAAAATTCTCTCACAATCCACAATATGGTTTGCAACAAACTGTCTACATCCATGAGCATCCATCTCTTCATTCTTTTCATCCACTATACACCCTTTGATTGGAACATCATCCAAGAATAGCATAGTCAATTGTGGTATAGAATCCTTGAGTACCCTATTCATAGCATTTGTCATGTGTGCCACTGAGTTTGTTGCACCCTGTGGGAGAGTACACATCCGTACTAACCCCAAAGGACTCTTCATGGTTGTGATATCCCTGCTTTCAATTGCAAGCTGAAACTGATCATACCCCGAGTAAAGATCACCCAAAGAATAGATCGCTCTGCCTGCAAAAGCCTTTGCAAATTCATCAACCATAAGACCTGCACCCACATTTCTTATGGTCACTTTATTGACCGGTTGCATGTCTTGAATAAATCTCAAAGCCCCATTCTTTTTGGGCACACTAAACCAATGATTTGAGTACGGGGCTAAAGAAGGCTCCAAGATCTTCATGCGAATCTTTTCATTTAGCAAATCCATTAGCTTTGGCAACAAGTAAGCTTTAGGCACTAGAATAGGCCTCAAGTTCCATGGTACATGTGGCATAGTAAATATGACCATAGGAGAGACAGAGACAAAATTTGGATCCAAACAACCTATTTCACTTGGTTAAAATGCAAATGCCTTCCCATGTCTAGCCAACATCTGCATAAAATAGTTTCTCTCAGTAGGCAAAAGAAACCCTTCCGCACCAACTTTCAATTCTTGTAATGTTTCAGATGTAAACTGATGACCTATATCTTTAGGATCCCGTAAGCTTGGCTGCCTTGATACTTTTTCATGCATACCCTCACTCTCTGGTGGATGTGGTAAAGCAATTGGTTTCACCTTTTTGTCAACTGTCTTATACTTTGTCTCCACAAGTGCTTTAGCCCATTGTAATCCTTCCTGCTGAGCAAACAATGCTATAACATCATACATATCCAAAGAACATACTGACAACACTCTGTTTTCAGCCTCATTTTCTGCATGTATAGTTGCTGAAATTTCAGCCATAGTGTTAGTGATGTTCAGCCCATAAAAGATGCCTAAAATACCATAATTTTCAGCTAACAGCCCCAATGATCTTAGTTTCTTAATAGCCCCATTTCATAGATATGCATTCAACCCTACACATTGCTTCCATAGGCTTAAACCAACATGAACTGTTTCCTGTAAACTGAGAATTACCAATAGTAAATACATGCTTCATTTCATCAAGAGGCGAGTACACCCTTTGAACAACACTATTGTAGCCCCGCATTACAATAGTGCTTAATGAAAATCCAGGTCTTTGAATTCCCTTGCATTTGGAACCAAAGGGGACTCTCGAAGCATATCATGATTTCTAGGATGATTAACACAAACAATAAGAAATTGGACTGCTTTCATCCCATCTTTTCTTCTGACTCTTGTATAAGCAGAACCATCATCAAGTACCTTTATTTCCATACGCACTCCTGTAATATAGAGCTGTCCCAAAATCACTGCATATGAGGAATTATCTTGCACAAAGAAGTGTTGCTCTTCTTGTACATCACTGATTTTCATTTTTACATTAGGACATGCAGCATAGAGCTCCCCTGAAGAATTATTTGCGGCTCTCATATGCCAACCATGATCAGTGTCCACAAGCCATACACCATTTTCATACAATCCCCGCTCAATGACATTTATCTCAGACCCATGGTCAAGTAAAGCAACACAAGGAGTTTCACACTTCCCTATTTTCACTACCGTTTCAGTGGTAGGTCTAGCCCAATGATTTCTTGTGTAGTGACTTCAAGGAATAAATCCTAGAGTCTCTTCTCCATATTGTTGCATTTGCCTTACTCCACCATGCATATTGCTACAAGACAATGCATTTTCAACCACTTTCTTCTCTTTTCCACATGATGTCCATTGATAAGTAGCATCCTGCATAGATAATCCAATAATTACTTCATGCTCATATTCAGCCTAAATACCCAACAAACCATTTTTCTCTTCAAATTGTAGCAATGCACTAGTGGTATCACCAAGAAACTGGCACTTCCTTTTAATTATGTCAATGATCTCATCATGAAATTTTCGCTTGGCAATGCCAAGCACCTCTCCCAAGGTAAATTCCACCTGACTGTTTAAGATCCGTTCTTCAAGAACCTTCTTAAGATCTGTGGTTGTCTCAATATCAGATTGCAACTTATATGTTGGCTGCTTGCCCTTCTTTTTTCCCTCTTGTTTGTTATCATGTTTTTGCTTCTGACTGATCTCTTCCATAACATGCTCGGGAGGTGGTTGATTTGCAACTTTAGGTTGATCCACACTTCTTCTTGTCATTCTTTTAGATATCCCTGCAATATCTTCATCTCTTTTTCATTTTTCTTCCACAAGTACATCCGTGTTTTGTACCTTTGCTAAATATGCATACACTGAATATGCATCTACCAGTGATTCCCAACCAGTTATGCCACGAATGTCTTGCCCTACATGAGACATTTCACTATCAATGACCTTTCTCTTTTCAGCTGCATGTATAGCATGTTTCCATATTTCAGCCTTTGGACCAGCCATCACTTGGCCATGCATTCTATCCAAGTGTAGACCAAAAGTAGAAGCATGTACCGCAGCATAAGCATTTCGGACAGCCAAGTCTTCCAACAACTTTTGCATACCTCCCTTTCCAAAATTCAAAGCAAGAGGAAATCCCGTTTCTTGTGCATAGATCTTGCCATCTTTCCAAAAGATAAGCTATCGTGCCAAGGCCTTGTGATAGGCAGCACAATCCTTTCTCTCGTGCTACAAACTGTCACACCACGTACATCTTTTTCCAGGCTTAGGGGTTGCTGCCCATCCCCTTTCCTCTTGTCCTTTTTCATCCAATTTTGCAACCTTCAATTGAAGATCCTACATCCCTTTGACCAATTCATCCAAGACATCTTCCCTAACAGAGGGAACATAAGCAGGTACAACCATAGGGTTAGCCATAGAAGTAGGTGGCTTACTGGATACATCAATTGTCTTGCTCGTAACAGTGGGCAAGCTAGAGACATGCAATCTTTCTCTTCTTCTATGCTTCTTCACAAGTGCAGTAACAGCTTCCTTGACATGTCTCCACTCTGTTTTCAAACCTGTCTCTGTAGTCTGATCCTCTAGCAAATCATCAAGCTTCTCTTGAAGCTCAGGATCAGCTGCCTGTAAAAACAATTTAATCTTCTGACTTGCAAGAGTTTGTTGTTCTGCAAGATCCAGCTACTCAAATCTACTTTCAAATTCTCTTAACAATTTTGTAGCCACAAGACCCTTATTGGGTTGTATCACCCACTCTTGAAAATTCTTGTGCGTAATCAAACTGGTGTCCTCAATGTAAAGTTCTTCCCTGAGTGTCTTCTTGAAGGCTACCCAGTCAGCATCCTGCAAGTATAATTTAGTAATCCGTGTTTTCAGTTAATGAGCAATAACACATACAAAATAGCAGTTCCATGCAGATTGAGCCACTCCAAAGAATTCCATCTTCTGAGCATAGGTATGTACATATGAAGATACATTCCTGCCATTGAATAACTTCACCTCACGCTCAACTACTTGCAAAGCATTCATCACAACACTTTCTGTTTGAGCTGAAGCTTGCATCACCTATTGTTGTTGTTGTACCTACATAAGCATATTCATATTTTGCACCAACTATTGCAAAACATCATTGGAGATTGTATTTGAAGGTTCTCCCATATTATCTTTCCTTCTTCTGTGACGACCTTTCACATTGGGTTCACCAATGTCGAAGGGGTTTTTGTCGAAAGGTCGAATCCACCAGGGATCAGAAGTAGAAGGAAGTAGAGATAGGAGATGGAAGAGAAGATAGAGAATACCCAAGTGATTTACACGACAAAAACAAATCATAATGAATTGAATCAATATGTATTGAAAGAACTTGGAATCTTTGCACTACTCAAAAGCAATCTCCAGGCTTTAGTTCTCCTGGAGCTCCTTCGTAGACTAAAAATGTGGATTAGAAAAATTAGCTCTTTCTCTGCTGCCCAGAACCCAAATCTAATGGCTCCGTTGGCTTTGAAAGGAGGGTAAAACCGCAGGACACCTGATCATGGATCTCCCAGATCACTCCTTCTTCTTTTTTCAGTTCAATCTGCAATTTTCAACCTGTTTACAACGATTGCGATGTGCACGATTTTGTCAATCTGTCTTTTTTATGAAAAATCTCCTAATTGGATGAAAAAGAAACTAGCTTTTTGCATGCCATCCTAATCTAGAAGCTTTTTTAACTTTTCCATATTTTTACAATAAATAATATCAAAAATAGACTAAAATTATCCAAAAATCTAGTATTTTCAGATAATCCATGCAACTCACACTAGTACTAATGGCTTAGATCACATTGACTCTCTAGATCAATAGAGAAGTCGAATGATGATGCATTCCATACTTTTTCACATTGTATCCTCATAACATTACGACAACGCTGGAGAGACTAAGGCACCCAAGCTATAGGTCTAGATGGTGGGTCCAAGGAGATAAGTAAGTGAGGACTGGTACATTCATAGAATGATTTAATATTGGTACCAAGAGTGGAGTTTGTTTCATATGTGTTATATGTGTTAGCGACACATCGAGGGGCCAATCTCTAAGGTGTAGGAGAGTTGCAGTGGGGCTGCGGTAATCAGCCGAGGAGTGACTCCTATGTTGTTCTATGTGGTGAATTGCACCAAAATGTGTAGGATCTCCCTCTGAGGAGTTTGTGAAGGTTAAGGGTTGGACTATAAACACGATACAAATGCAAAATGTACATACGATGGCAGGGCAATGTGTCCTGTAGACGCTCCTGACCGCGAGGCCATGGGGTTGTCTTGTGCATGTTAGAGGTTCGGCTAGCTCTATAGCCAGTGCTGGCCCATTTTAGGTCCTTCTTACCACCTCTCATTTTGGTGTATGATTTGTCTGTCATTAATTATTGCATATTTTTAGGTAATTTTTCTACGTGTTTTTGATGTTTTTCTATTTGAACACCCCTTTGTCACATCAGAACTATGTTTTGACATGATAGTCTTGTCCGACTCATCTAATTGGACGTTTTGTCTTTTTTCAACACTTCATTTTGGCAAACAGATTTTCTTATATTAAAATTTTTAATGTTTTGCATGCCTTGTTTTTTGTCTTTCGTGCATGAATGTCTGTGTTTTCAATTTTTTATGTGTGTCTATGTGTCCGCGCCATCGTCCTTCATTCGGCCGTCCACCCTGCCCATTGTGTTGATCTCGACATTGCATTTTTTTACCCCTACGCCCGCATTCACATGCGGGACGGGAGGGATTTTTTTCTTTAAATTTTAACTTTAAAAAAAACCATAAATGAAAACCAAGAAATTTCCCCCTCTCCCGATCATAACCACCCCTCACCCCTTCCCTCCTCTCTCTCCTCTCTCTTCTTCTTTATTCTCTCCCTTTCTCTTTCTCTCTCTTCTCCTCTTTCTCTCTCCTGGACACCTCTTCCTTCCCCCTTCCCTCTTTCTCCCTCTTTTTCTCACCTCCCCCTCTCTCTCTCCTCCTCCTCCTCCTCCTCCTCCTCCTTCTTCTTCTTCTTCTTCTTCTTCTTCTTCTTCTTCTTCCCACGCCCCACCTCCACCTTCACTCCCCTTCGTGCAGTGCCTGCTATGGTTCCCTCTGTCACCACCCCATAGTTCCAAGCCACTGCCCGATGCCGTCCACTACCGCCCGTCGGCCACACCTCCCTCCTCTCCCTCATCGCTCCCTCCCTACCACCACCACCCCTCCCCGCCCCCCCCCCCCCCCCCTACTTAGCCCCCCTTCCCCCCCATAAACCTTACCCCCCCCCCCCCCCCCCCCCAACACAATCCCCTTTCCCCCCATCCATAAACCCAACTCAATCCCCTTTTCCCCCATCCATAAACCCACCTCCCCTTAAGCCCCCCTTTCAACGCTTCCCCCCTTAAACCCCCGCCAAAACTCTCTCTTCCCTAGCCCCCTTTCCCACTATCCCCCCAAACCCCTGCAATCCTATAACTGGCCCCCTTTTACCCATTCATAGTCACTGACAAGACAGTTGTGGGAGTTCACAAGGTCGTGCATGTCCGAGAGTCTTTGTGCCATGTCTAGGAGCTATTCGCGAGTCTTTACGCACGAGGACACGCGTCTGGCCTTGTCTGTGCGGTGGTGCATGCCCATCCGTTTACACGCAGTTGTTCACATGCAATCGGGTATCCCCATTTTTATTACAAAACTATTCAAAACCTTAAAAAACACATAAAAATCATTAAAATCCTTAAAAATTCAAAAAAATTACATAAAAATGGAAAAACGATTCTCTATCAAATTAGATTTTTTTTGAAATATTATCCCAGAATAAAATTATGGAAAATAAATTTTGAAAATTTAAAAACTCAAAAATTTCTTTCAAATATATTTAAAAATAATTAAAATTCATTAAAAAGTCATAAAAATAAAAAATTAACTCCAAAAAGATATTGAAATAAGTTAGACCCTTTTCTCATGCTGATGAATGATAAATGGATATTCAACTCCTTAATTCATCACTTAATGATTTTATATTCATTGAAAATCATTTTCAAATACCAAAGTGCATGAAAATTTGCCAAAAATTTTGAAAAATGGTTGGTAAATTCCAAAAAAAATTTAAGCAAGCTTCTTTTTAATATTTTTCATCTTTGAAGCTGTTAGAATCACAATTTGACAAAATAATTATAATAATAATACCAAATTTAGAAAAATAAAAAAAATAAAAAAACACAATTCACAAATACTAATAACAAACAAACAAACCAAATAGGACCACACTAACCTTATCTTGATATATATATATATATATATATTTAATGAGGGTCAGATCTTTTCAAGCTAGCGACTTTTGTCTTTTTGGACTCATTGCATCTTGGGACTGATATATGAGCATTCAATTTCTTGCATACACATCCTTGTTAGGTATTTCTTTTTGTATTTATTACTTTATTTATTTTGGTTACCCAACAACCATGGTTAATTATTAAAATGAACTTTAATCACCCACTTTTTCATGCGCGCTCACACAAAACACATATTTTTCCAATAAACTTAAAAAAAACTCGCCATTCACTTAGCATGTGCTTCGTGCACTACAGACACGTGTAATTTTAATTAAAAATGAATCAATCATCAAAAAAATACACGCTAGCAAAAAAGTGCTACATATACCATTAATTTCTAATGAATAAATCCATTTAGAGACCTCAATCTGGAAAACGGAATCCGAGTTTCATTTAACGCACTGCTTTTCCCTAATAATTTATAATTAACATTTTAAGAAGGAACCACTGTTTTCTTTTTAACATTTTACACATAATAAAATTTTACACATTTTTAAATAATTTCTTAAAACAAACCATTCATTAAACTGATTCCCATCACTTCACTTTTTCCTCTTTTCATTGAGGATGATGATTCTCCGCCTCCGTTAGTCCTGTAGAGAAAATGCCTTAAGAGGGTGGCTGAATCAGTTCTAGTTCCTCCTCCTTCTGTTCCCGTTACCATTCTTGCTTAATCCTACAGCACATTGCCTACTTTCCTTCGAATGCCAAATCTTTTCAGAGCCCATAGAGATGGGATGTTGGACATTACTATTCCTTCTATGCACCGCCTAGTAACGGGAGATGACATTTCTTTTTTGTATAAGGATATCAAAAGTTCCATTTAACTTTTGGTTACTGCCTTTATACAATAGATTTATTCTTCATTTTATGAAGAATTTCAACAATCTAAGGAGGAGTTGAATAGGGCCAATACTAAGTTAGCCTCTACTCAGGAGAAATTTTCCAATCTTTGTACGTAAATAGAGCATCAGACTAAGCTCATGGATACCCATACAGATGAAATCTCTATGTTGAAAGCTCAGTTGGCAAAAGCTAGGTCACAAGTTGTTACTATAACAGAGGAGAGGAATAGGTTACTGAAGAAGGGTCAAGAGATGAAGGCGGTAATAGCTGTCCAAGTAGAGCAGTTTAAATCCACCACAACCATCTTAGACGAGAGCGATGCTCAAATCCAAAAACTCAAAGATCAGTTGGCTCAGTCTTGGTCTACTACACAGAGTCCTGGGCAACCAGTTTCTACTTTATCCCATGAGAACTTGGCAATTCTCCAATGACAAGCCATGTCATGTCCTTTGTTCCAAGCTAAAGTGGAAAGATTGCAATTCAGGATGGACTTATTATGGTCTTCATTTGAGACATTTCAAGAGTTTGTTCCTCCCAATCATTCTTTTTTTGTCCACTATCAGTTGTAGAAGTTGCTATTCTATATTAAACTCTCAACGATGGATCTACCTCTTCCAGAGGTGGTTGGAGTGGAGCCTGGTCCTCTAATTTGCTAATAGAAGTAGTCCATATGGTCTTTGAAGAATTTGTGACTTTGGATAGAATGCTGATGTCTTATATGTATTTAAGAGGTGATCAGTTGATTCCAAATGATGGAGATCTAGCTTGGTATGTAGGGGATGTGGTCTTACAAGCTGCATTGTACATTAAACATTTGGAGTTGAGGATCGATGAAATGTTCCAATGCTATTTTTCCAAAGTGGCTGCTTACCCTGGCATTTTATATCATGTAATGATCGATTCTGTAGTCCTAAACCAAAGACAGAATAAAGCCTCTACCCATGTGCAGTACACTAACCAAGTGAGAGTGGATCTTTTAGATTATCTTTCCAAGCACCATCCATTTGATTCATCCTTCTTTGATGCTTACCATCGATGATCTACTTTGGGTCCATCCGTTCTTCCTAGCTTATCTTATTATCAACAAATGGCCCATCAATATGATGCTTATTTTTCCCTTTATCAATCCAACTCAATAGTCATTTTACCTCTTCTTTTTCAAACTTAGGGTGCATCTCAAATTCCAATCTTTACCTATTGTTCTTTCATTGAAGATCACGTATTTTCCCCTTCTCCGTCTTGTCCTTTCCCATCTATACATATTCCTTCTACTTTTCTTGCTTATCAATTAACACCTTTCTTAACCGATTCGCCTAAATTCTCAAATAATCCTTATTTATCTTATTCCCTATTTTATGATTTTGCCTACCCATCTCTTCATCCTCTTTTACCCGTTCCTCTTCCATCTCCTACCACTTCTATTTCTCAATCCCCTTAGTTGGTTAGTGGGTATGAAGGGTTTCATAAGACGATCAAGAAGAAGAGGATGGAGCTCAATTGATTCTCTTACGGGACCGTAGATTAATTGGCCATTAATTCCAAGGGAGTGGACAAATGTTAGTTAAGCGTACCAAAATTTTCTCCATTTTGCCCAACAATATTCACAATCTCTAGATCCTTCAGTGAGATTGACAACCCACTTTGCTTGGTACCTAGCATATATGCATATGCATTCACATAATGATCAAAAGGCCATTCTGAAGTTATATATGAATGTTAATGTGAACATTGATTTCCAACAACTGGATGTCATGTATTTTCATGCCCTTTGTCTACCTAGCAGATACCTTATTTTGCTAGAAAGGATGTGCTACCTTCAATTCTTCCAGAATCCGCCAAAAACTTTTGTAGATGAATTATTGTCCATGGATAGTTTTCCTAATCATCAAGACTTCAAGAGGGATCATCTTCATTGACAAATTTTGAATGATGATTAGTTATTTTGGAAGTGTTTGAGAGTGTTTTGGATGAGATTGATTATGTTTTGGAAGCTTACCATGGTTTTTGGTAGAGATATGAGGCTTTGTGATGTTATAATAGGTTTTGTTGAGGTTTTGATTGGTTTTGTTTAGCCTTTGTTTTGTTCTAATTTTCTTTTGTATGAAGCATGGATTAATGGTTGATGAAGTTTAAGGTTATTTGAAAGCTCATTGAATGATTTTTGATAGTTTGGAATGGTTTTAGTATGACCTATGTGGTTTTGATGCTTTTTATTGACCTTTTGTAACTCTCTGTTGTTGAGCTTCTGTAGAGCCTCTGTTCCTGTTCTGTTCTATATGTTTCTGTAAGTGTTATATAGAATGTATGTGTGACTTTAGAAAAGTTTTCTAGCCTTGGAAAGAGGTGAATGTAAGCTCAAAAGAGCTCAAGGAAGTGGAAGAAGCAATTGCTAAAGTCTCAAGAGAAGATTAGAGTGAAGTGAAGGTGATGAGCTATGAAGAGTCACTATAGTGACTCTGGTGACCTTTCATATTAGACACACCTTTTAGGAGGGGCATTCACGAACAAAGAAAGATTATTATGAGTGATTATTGAGTATTTTATTGAGGATATGATGTAGTATTGATTGGGAGAGAAAGAGAGAGTTAGAGATAGCCAATTATATGCAAAACAATGTATCTACCTATGAGAGATTGTAAGAGAAAACTATGAAGACAATGAAGATGAATCATATGTGATCTTTTTCCATTCAAAGTGGTGTTTCTTTTGTGTTCTCTTTTTTGGTTGATTAATTATCTGAAGAATATGAAGAGAATGATGAATCTTGTTGAAGTTAAAGTCGTGGGAGAATTGTTTCTATGATGCTGCGTGAAGATTTCTTGCTCATTGTGTTTTTTTCCTGGTTGCAGTTCTCTAAAGAATGAAACAAAAGCTTGTTGATATTACAAGATATATTTTCTTGTAGTAGAAATCCCTTTTTCTTGATGTCTCTATTGGGGCTCCATTGTCTCATGGAGTGTGTAAAGAGCTTAAGAAGATTCTGTGCATGGGGTATATCGTGGAGCCCTTGGACATAGTGCACGTAGTAGGAGATGATTGGTTTGAGCATGCTCAAAAACAATGTCCAAGGATAGCAGCATATGTTGATTGCATATTAGTGGATCATGCTATTATGGACACAGGATCCTCCATCAGCATTATGACTTTGTGTTTGATGGACAGTCTAGGGTTAGAAATAAAAAAATATGCATCCATGATTCTTAGAATGGTTGATGACAATTTAAGTCAACCTGAAGGGTGCATTACTAAATTCAATGTTCTTACGTGAGCGGTGATCAAGAGCAAGCCTCACTCACAACCCAATAACGAGACGTTAAGGAGTGTTGGTAGTAAGAATAATTGACTTTGTCAAATGTACAACATAACATAAAAAAATTTAAATATTCGACAAAAACCACAACCCACACACGAAACCAAACAACACACAATGCCTCTTGTAGCTCAAAAATAAATATTATCTTAATTTTGGGTAGAGCATCACACAACCCAACACAAAACTTGAAAAGACAAACTTCAAAGACAAAACCAATTACACGAAAATCTCATAACTTGATAACCTTGAGTAGACACTTGGCACTTCAGTGTCCAACTTCTCCAATTTTACAACTAGCATGACAAGAGTTCACACTCTTGCATTCATGCACCCTCCACTCTCCTCACAACATATAATTTGATAACTTGGGGTAGGGAAAGGCAAGACCTCTACCTACATCCGTTTATATAGTTTTTTACACATCCTCACGTTTGATATGATTTTGGCTTTTCATAAAAAGCTTAAGGCTTGTAATGCCTTAGCTTTTCAAATGTTTGGGGTTCCATAGCTTTCCATCACTTTAAGCTTTTCAATAAGATTAATTCAAGTGTTTTTTTTTAAACTTAAAAGAATTAAGGTTTTTCGATATGCCACCCTGCATTACATGGAATACATCACCAAATCTTTTGTTGCCACCATCTTTGTTAGCAAAACTACCAAATATCCCATGTATGCTACCACATGCATCACCTAATTTGCTCAAACTTTTCCATTATGTTGCCTCGTTAAGAATAGTTACCATCATTTCCTGCAATCGACACTTCAAGCCGTCCAATCTTAGGTTGCCATCTCCTTCTCCCAGAAAATCCAAGAATTCATAATTGTTTAACTAGTAGCATTCAACATCAGCCTCTCTGTATGATAGTTGAGCTTTGAAGCTCCTCTACATCATTCGTTTAGATGATGCTCCCCACTTCCTACCTTGGACCTTTAAAAACTAATATGTTCTTCATATGAACCTATTCTTCCATGCAATGTGCCCTAACAAGAATATGCTTTGGAATAGAACTTTGTACTCATCCACTCATGATTTGAGGTCAAATGCAATGTTGAATCCATGATATGCAACCAATCAATCAATGCTTACACAAAATTTATGAATGCACTAAAGAGCGTGCCTAACCGATCTACATGTGCTCGAGCCTCATGCAAAATGCAAACAAAGCTGATTGATTAGATAAATCCTTAACCTCACCTCTCAAACTCATCAAAAGAAATATCAATCTCCGCTCCACCCACCCATAATCTCACTGTCACTTAGGAAAAAAACAATGGTCCTCAAGATGTTGACCAGATAAAAACCACCCATCTCACAACTGGCGGCGTCCTTCATGATCCTCAAACTCATCCAACCACCTTACCCACTCAACTAGAGGTTCCTAACTCAATGATGAACATTCCAAATCTTGTGCATGCTAGAAATAGTGCGTGCCCAATGATAGGTGCTCTCTCATGTGCACGTGCATCTAAAATTCACTGCATATAGCTACAATAGGCCTCATGCCATGCTAGTGCTCAACGATGGTGCAAAATGTTCTTCAACCCAACCCATGGCATGGAAATGTTTGAAAAGAATAGGAGAGGACCCTTAAGTATAGTAGTGCAATCGACAAGTGCAACATGAAGCGATTGTGAACCCATTATCCCCATGATCTGTAAGCGTCATGACAATAAAACTTACTCGTACTATAATGTTTGGAAACTATTAGCAAACTCCATGCGTGTGCATCTAAGATTTACTATATATATCTGTATGGGGCCTCATGTCATGCTAGTACTCAATAATGGTGCAAAATGTGCTTCAATCCAACCCGTGGCATGGAAATGTTTGAAAAGAATAGGAGACAACCCCTCAGTGCAGTGCAATCAACAAGTGCAAGGTGAAGTACTCATAAACCCATTATCCCCATCATGTGTAAGAGTCTCGATAAAAAAACTTACACGTACCACAATGTTCAACAACTACTGGCAAACTCCAGTCCAACGTGTCCAAAAAAATACCAAACTTGACCAAGGCAATCAAGTTTCCACACTAAAATTTCCAAACAAAATGACACAAAAAAATCCTGAACTAGACAAACACAGGAAATCCAATTACAAAACAACCAAACAAACAACATGCAAACCTCTAAGCTAGCAAAAAATAATCCTAACTATAATTTGACTAGGGGTTTTCAGTTTTGAGAAAAATGCTTGACAACGTGACCATTGCCAATGTGGAATGCATTCTAGACTTTAGGGTGATTAGGTTCGTGAGGAGGCCTAGCTATCAAGTATTGCTAGGCAGGCAATGCATTTTATAAGTAGATTGTCAGATCGATATGCCCACTGGTTGGTTGATCTTTGGTAGAGGTGCCAAACATGTACTAGTAGATGCCTACCTTGGATCTTCTCAAAGTGAGAGAGTTTCTTTATCCTCTACAAAGATAGATACATTGGAGGATGCAACTAGTAGTTTGATGCCATCAAGTGATGAATCCAAGGAGGGGTCCACTGCAGAGGATATCTATCAAGTAACTTTGAATGAGCCAATAGAGGCTCAGTATAGGATAAGAGATGCGGACGTAATTGAATTAGACCTTGGGACGATGAATGATCCACGGCCAATTAAATTAGGATCCATGCTTAGTTTGGAAGAAAGGAAAGAATACGTGTCCTTGATTCAAGAATTCCTCATCTTTGCTTGGAGTTATGACAAACTGAGAGGTATTCCTCCCAGCCTAGCTATTCATACTATTCCCCTAAAGGAAGGTAGCCGCTCTATGTGAAAAAAAGTAAGGTGCATGCCTTTTGAATTAAGGGATAGACTATTGAGGAAGAATTGACAAAATTATGGAAAGCTAGCCTAATATTTTTGATACAACACAAAGAGTGGTATTCTTACAAATTGTTATCAAGAAGAAGAATAATAATCAAATTCGGCTTTGCATAGATTTTAGAGAGCTTGATAAGTATACGGTTAAGGATTACTAATTGTTGCCATTTATTGATAAAATCTTAGATCAATTAGCCATCATGAAAATCTATTCATTTATGGATTGCTTTGTTGGATGCAATCAAATGGCTAATATGGAGGAAGATAAGTTGTAAACGACATTTATCATTGTCTTTGGTACCTTTGTGTATCATGTGATGGCCTTTCGCTTATGTAATACGCCAGGGTCTTAGCAAAGTACAACTGATAAGACTTTTGGTGACATCTCTCCAAACGAGTTAAAGGTTTTTATCGATGATCTGGGGGCAACCACTACAAGGGAAATACAACTTATTATTTTAAGGAAATGTTTTGAGTGTTGAAAATAGTTTTGCATTGCTCTTAATCTATGAAAGTGCATCTTTGGGGTGCCCTATGGGTTGTTATTGGGCCAAGTGGTTAGTTCAGCTACTAATATCATGATCGACCCTGAAAAGATAAAGGTTATAGTCACTATGAGTCTGCCACGCACTCCAAAATCGATACACAACTTTTTGTCTCATCAGTCAGAGATTTATCAATGCATTGGAAAAAAGAACATTGCCATTGAAGAACTTGTTATCTTTTAACTTTCTGTTTAATTGGAGTGAAGCTAGTAAGTATCCTTTGAGGATGTGAAGTAAGAACTAGCAAAAAGCACCAATCCTAAAGGCACCTAAAAGAGATAAGGTCTTCTACATATTTTCAACAGCAACAATACAGTATTAGTTGTTTTTTAGCCCAAATTTAGGAAGAGAAATGGTATCATACAATTGCCTTTGCTAGTTATAAATTGGGGATATTTGAAGTCAACTATACTTACATGGAGAAATTGTGCCTTGGAATGGTTTTTGCAACAAAGAAATTTAGGCACTATATTCTCTATGAGAAGGTGGTATTCTTTATGAAGGCAGAAGGACTTAGACTGTTGATGAACAAGTTACAGCCACCTAACCATTTAGAAAAGTGATTAATTACTTTGCAGGAGTTTGATTATGAGATTAGGAGTAAGCCAATAAAGATATAGGGTATTGTGGAATGTCTTGTAGATTTCAAGAATCCAAAGAAAAATCTTGTTGAAGGGAATGACATCAAAGGTCTATTCAAAATCAATAGAGTCTCCATCCATTTCTTGTATGCAATTTTAATACATTATCTATCTACAAGGGGATTTGGGGCTGCTCTATCAAAGTCTGAGAAGAGAAATATTAAGTAGCAAGTGCTATGCTTTTCAATTATAGTAGGTGTCTTATATTGGAAAGGAGTGGAAAAGATTTATCGCTGATGCATAGTACCTGATGAACGTTTTACATTTAGTGTAGGGTTTGAGGAGCCCTTATCCTTGGTTGGTCTTATGCTTCAGTGGAGTTTTGTCAAGACCAAGGGTTTATTTAAACAGTACACTACTGAATGGTTGTTTTGTGAGCTATCTCATTAGGCCAAGAGGGCAAATCATTCCATGGTAAAATGTCATATTTTGTTAGGCCAAGAGGGTCATGTATCTGTTTAGTGCAAGTTTGGTGAATGGGTCATGTTTTAGTGTTGTGCTAGATAGATTTAGCAAGACTTGGAGGGAGCCTCTTGCTATGCACAAGCTTCTTATGGCCAAGTCCAGGTGATATTCTTCCTTTATGAGTACTTTTCTTTTATGCTATATGTGCTTGTATACTTGGGGAGAATTGTTCTTTTGTTGAGGACCAATAATCAAGACATGAAGTCCTAGGGTTAGGTTAGGTATATCTAGGGGAGGTTGGAGTAGTTATCTACCTCTTGGAAAAACATTGTTTAGCATTGTGAAAGAATTATTTTAGAAAGCAACCCTAGTGACCCTGTTTAGCTAGCCTGCTACGCAGCTGTTCTGGGAGTCCTTACTACTGTGAGGTAGTTAGAGAAGCCCGTCAAAAAAAGAAGAAGAGACAAGCATGACTATACTCGAAATATAAAAATACAAAGGTGTATTAAAAGGGTTTTTAACCGTTTTTAACCTCTAAAATAGAAACAACACTACAAGGATATGAGGGTATACCGATGCCCATTAGCGACAAGAAATAGCGGCATCGCTATTTGCGACGTTAATAGCGACGCAAATAGCGATGGTACCCAGAGGAAAAAACCACGAGCCGAAACTCGAGCGCGTCATTTTTCCCGCATTCACAAAAGAGAGAGCGAAAGGGAGAGTGAGAGGGAGAGCAAGCATCTTGCTGAAGGGAGAGAAAGAGAAAAAGGAGAAAGAAGGCTTCTCACCGCCGCTGCCGTCACCGCCGCTATTCGCGAAGAAGAGGAGGAGGTGTACGGAGGGCGAAGAGGAGCCGTCGTCGCGAAGAGGAGCTGCCAAACCCTTCTTCGAGCCTTTACAGTGAGTGCATTGTCCATTATTGCTTTGCTTTTGTGTTTTCTCTCTCTCTTTTACTTGTTTTTGGTATAATTTGTGTGTATTGAGAGAGGGAGAGGAAATGAGAGAGAAAGAGAGGGAGAGGGAGAGGGAGGGAGAGGAAATGAGAGAGGGAGAGGGAGAGAGAGAGGGAGGGAGAGGGAGGGAGAGAGAAAGAGAGGGAGAGGGAGAGGGAGAGGGGGAGGGGAAGGGGGAGGGGAAATGAGAGAGAAAATGAGAGAGGGAGAGGGAGTTTTCTCTCTCTCTTTTACTTGTTTTCGGTATAATTTGTATATATTGAGAGAGGGAGAGGAAATGAGAGAGAAAGAGAGGGAGAGGGAGGAGAGGAAATGAGAGAGGGAGAGGGAGAGGAAGAGGAAGGGAGAGGGAGAGGGAGAGGGAGAGGGAGGGAGAGAGAAAGAGAGGGGGAGGGAGAGGAAAAGAGAGAAAAAACATTAAACATAATAGGGAAAGAGAGAAAGAGAGGGTGAGGGTGAGGGATGGAGAAGAAATGAGAGAGGGAGAGGAGAGAGAAAAAATGAGAGAAGGAGAGGAGAGAGAAAAAGAGAGAAAAGATGTTAAACATAATAGGAAAAGAGAGAAAGAGAGGGTGAGGGTGAGGGTGAGCGAGGGAGAGGAAATGAAAGAGGGAGAGGAAGAGAGAAAAGCGAATGAGACAGGAAAAGGAGAGGAAAAAAAATTAAACGTAATAGGGGAAGAGAGAAAGAGAGGGTGAGGGTGAGGGAGGGAGAAGAAATGAGAGAGGGAGAGGAAGAGAGCAAAAGGAAATGATAGAGGAAGAGGAGAGAGAGAAAATGAGAGAAAGAGAGGAGAGAGAAAAAGAGAAAAAAGATGTTAAACATAATAGGGAAAGAGAGAAAGAGAGGGTGAGGGCGAGGGTGAGGGTGAGGGAGGGAGAGGAAGAGAGAAAAGGAAATGAGAGAGGGAGAGAAGAGAGAAAAAGAGAGAAAAAATATTAAACCTAATAGGGAAAGAGAGAAAGAGAGGGTGAGGGTGAGGGAGGGAGAGGAAATGAGAGAGGGAGAGGAAGAGAGAAAAGGAAATAAGAGAGGGAGAGGAGAGATAAAAAACATTAAACATAATAGGGAAAGAGAGAAAGAGAGGGAGAGGGTGAGGGAGGGAGAGAAAGAGAGAGAAAAAAGAGAGAAAGAGAGAAAAAAATGAGAGAGGGAGAGGAGAGAGAAACATAGAGAAAAAGAGAGAAAAAACATTAAACTTGATAGGGAAAGAGAGAAAGAGAGGGAGAGGGTGAGGGTGAGGGAGGGAGAGGAGAGAGAAAAAGAAATGAGAGAGGGAGAGGAGAGAGGAGAGAGAAAAAACATTAAACCTAATAGGAAAAGAGAGAAAGAGAGGGTGAGGTTGAGGGAGGGAGAGGAAATGAGAGAGGGAGAGAAAGAGAGAAAAGGAAATGAGAGAGGAAGAGGAGAGAGAAAAAGAGAGAAAAAACATTAAACCTAATATGGAAAGAGAGAAATAGAGGGAGAGGGTGAGGGAGGGAGAGAAAATGAGAGAGGAAGAGGAAGAGAGAAATGGAAATGAGAGAGGGAGAGGAGAGAGAAAAAACACTAAACATAATAGGGAAAGAGAGAAAGAGAGGGAGAGGGTGAGGGAGGGAGAGGAAATGAGAGAGGAAGAGGAAGAGAGAAAAGGAAATGAGAGAGGGAGAGGAGAGAGAGAAAAAATGAGAGAGGGAGAGGAGAGAGAAAAAACATTAAACCTGATAGGGAAAGAGAGAAAGAGAGGGAGAGGGTGAGAGAGGGAGAGGAAATGAGAGAGGGAGAGGAAGAGAGAAAATGAAATTAATTGTTGTTGTTTGTAGTAGTAGTAGTTTTTTTTTCTTTTCTTGTTTATTGTCGTTTAGTTTTCTTGTTTTTAGTAGTAGTAGTAGTAGTAGTAGTAGTAGTTTTTTCTTCTTTTCTTGTTTATTGTAGTAGTAGTAGTAGTTGTTGTTGTCGTTTTTTTTTCCCTTTCTTTTCTTGTTTATTATAGTTGTTGTAGTCGTGGTAGTGGTAGTGGTACATAGTCGTGGTCATGGTCGTGGTTGTGATCATGGTCACAGTCGTAGTCGTGGTCGTGGCCATGGTCGTGGTCGTGGTCATGGTCGTAGTCGTAATCGTAGTCATGGTCATGGTCGTGGTTGTCATAGTTGTAGTCATAGCCGTAGTCATGGTCGTGGTCGTGGTCGTGATCGTGGTCGTGGTTGTGGTCGTAGTCGTAGTCGTAGTCGTGGTCGTGGTCTTCATTGTAGTCATAGCCGTGATTGTTAAAGAAAATGAGAGAGGGAGAGGAAGAGAAAAAAGAAGGAACGAGAGAGAGGAAATAAACATACAGCATAATAAAGAAAGAGAAAAAGAGAGAGAGATGGAAGGAGAGGAGATAATGAATGGATAAAAAACAAAGAGAGAGTGGTGGTGAGGTCTGGTGCAACACCACGAGATGGGAAACACTCTGACATATATATGTTAATCTGTGGGTGGGTGGGTGGAGACTTTGCATACGTTAATTTTTGCTGAGTTATAAGAGAAGAAATCCCTTCTCAAACAATTTAAGAAAGAAAAAAAGAATGATAACAAAAACAAATTGTTTGTCATAACGTAGACAAAATGGAAAACGATGAAGGTCTTGTTGTTCAAGATTGCAAGGCATATCTTAATCAGCATGTCCCATGTCCTTGCTCTCAATGCAAGCTGGCAATTAGACAAAAACGTCGATTGTCTATAGAACATGTACGATGCTTCGGCGAGTTTCAATCTAAGATCATTGATTAGGCGATCTTGGATTTTCAACAAACGGTAAGAAAAGTTAATATCAATCATGCATTGTACTCACAAGCTAATTGAATACCATATACAAGAAGATTGGGTGTGGTTGGTAAATTTTCTATCTAGGGAGGTGACCTCTCGTCCCAAGGAGGAGTGCACCCTTTGTGGTCAATTAGAAGAGTTCGTGGGCATGCGATGGATGGAGTGACTAAGCCAATCCACCACTTGGAAGGTATTACCCAATCTATACTGTCAATACCAAAGGAGACAAGCAACCTTCCAAACCTACCTACAATCTTGGAGCCTGAGGTGGAGGCAATGATCGATGCATTGATTCCCATGGATGTCGAGACTTCTGATCCGCTTAGAGAGGAAGCACCCATACCATTATATGATGGGTGCCGAGTATCTCGCCTGAAGACCTTACTTATACTCCCAAGTGTGCAAGCAAAATATGGGTGGAGCAATGCGAGTGTGACCGAGTTGTTCAGGTACCTTGTACGTACGCTTCATTGATTTCTTTTCGGCACTATCATTAAAAACATTTGTTTTTTTCCAAGGTGTTTTATGATTTTTTTCAGGTTACTAAAATATCATATATTACCCCCTACAAATACCATGCCTGAGTCTCGTGATGATGCACGACATGTTTTACAAAAGCTTGGCATGGACTACAATAGCATCCATGTATGTATCAACAATTACATACTGTTTCGAGGAGAATACGAGACTATGGAGACATATCTAAAGTGTGGTGCTTACAGGAATCGACAAGACTTGCAAGAAGAGCAAAACATTCCTCAAAAAGTTCTTAGACACTTTCCACCTATCCCCCGCATAAACCACATGTTTCGTATGTCTGGCATGGTGATTTTGACAATGTGGCATACGCAGAATAGATCCACAGATGGAGTTCAACAAATATCAGCAGATTCACGTGCATGGAGCCACATTGACTCTACCTTCCCAGGCTTTTTCCAAGAGCCATGGAATTTTCAGCTCGATCTTGCAATGGATGGCGTGAACCCATTCGGTCTGTGCTCAACTTCTTACAGTGTGTGGCCTATAGTCCTTGTCAACTATAATATCCCTCCATGGCTTTCTACGAAGAAAGGACATTGCATCCTTAGCTTACTCATCCCCAGCCACTACAAAGTTAAAAATATGGACGCGTATCTTCATCCATTAGTTGATGAGCTTAAGATTTTGTGGAAGGAGGGGGTCACTGTGCAAGATATGAGCAAGCACAATAGTTGACGGTCTGCCAATATTCGAGCCATTGTCATGTAGACGATGCATGACTTTCCGGGATTCGGAGGGTGCTTAGGTAAATAGGCTTCCGTTCTCGTCGGTAATATCTATATTTTATCTCGTTCAAGTTTGTATTCACTGGATAAAGGTGTTGGAATAGGTCTGGTTACCTCAAGTTATCATGCACGTCCATTATGCAGTGGGCCACAGTTAGATTCCTGAAGGTCACGAACCATAAAGAAGATGGTATATCAAGGACACCTCGCTTTCTTGCCAGAGGGTCATGAACTCAGGGAAGGTTTTCTTGGACGACCTCCGACACGTATGAATGCCGCAAGCTATTACGAGCTGAAAATGGTCTACGCGGAGTCACATCCAAACGGAATGTGACGATTCTTAGTTTTCTACAAGTTGCCATATTGGACCCACTTACAGATCAACCACTATAGGGGCATGAATGGATTTGAAGGAGGTAGGCAAGATGGAGGCACTTTGGCCGCAGTCGAGTGCTGATGGTTGTGTGCAGCTACCTTGCGCTCCTTGGGTTTTGTCCACTAAAAAAGAGCGCATTGTGAAGCAAGTAGTCAAGTCTCCCACTTCGACGGGTATGATGCGTTCTCTCAAGTCTGCATTTTCTAAAGACGACCAATTATTAGGGCTAAAATCCCATGACTGGCATAAGAAATGTTAGGTTTGTACTATGAATGGATTGTAATTGGCGTGCACATTTTGCTATTTGGAGTGTAGTCATTGTTCATAATGCTTTCTCATTTGTGGCAGTTTGTACTACCGATCGCGATCGTAGGATGCCTTACTCTAGAAATACACGGGTCCATTTACAAGTTGTCGACTTTGGTGCAATGGATCTCACAAAAGGAGATTAAGATGTCCTCTATTGAATCAGTGAGGCATGGAGCAGTGGAGACGGTCTATCTCTTTGAGAAATACCTACCTAACAGCATGCTCACGATACAAATCCACCTTCTTGTGCATCTTTAGATGAAGTGGAGATTGCTGGACCTGTCCATACGCGATGGATGTTTTTCTTGGAGCACTTCATGAAAACCCGAAAAGGCTTTGTGTGACAACGAGCTCGGCTAGAAGGTAGCATGGCTGAAGGTTGGTTGGTGTCTGAGGCGCTAGTGCATATTTCACAATGGCTACCAACAGTGGATCCAGACAACAAAATGCTATGGTCACTGAAGGACGATGATAGATTGACTAGAGATGTGGTGGTTAGAAATGGGTTAGAAAAAAGAATGGATGCTGCAATGGAGGAGAAGGTGAAACACTTTTATATGTTGCACCATGCCTCTATGGAGACGTGGCTCACTAGGTACCAGATCCCTAAGCAAGATCAAGAGGAAGCACGATCTGAATTTCAACGTAGTACATGCCATCGATTGATTTGATATCCTGAGGGCATGGAGGAGATGGCGCGGTTCATGTCAACGCGATGGTTGCATGGAGCTTTGACCGCAGCGTCTCGCAAAGGAGCGGAGGTCTCAATTGAGGAGTGGGAATTCGCAAGGGGATGTAGTCCAAAGGTGATGACGTGTTTAGGATTTGTCATATCTATATTTTATATGTGACAACTAATTTGAGTGTTTCAATGTACAGTACAAAATATATAGTGCAGCATGGTCACGTGGACGATATTTTTGCATGGAGGGTATTGACAAAATGCTCTCCACAATGGACTCTAGTATCATGGCAAGGTTCGAGTAGGAGAGCCGATGACAAGCAACGGATCCAAACATGGTTATAGATGAGATGGAGTATTTTGGGAACTTACAAAGTATTGTTACGATGGATTACTGTAGCTTCTCCATGATACTATTCTATGTGCAGTGGTTCAAAGTGGTACTTGAAGAAGTTGGAGCAATAGTTTGACGAGGTCCATCTGGATTTCTCAAAATAGATTCCGAAAAAAAATGGACGGATTTGCATGACACCTTTGTGTTGTCGGCCCATTGTGAATAGGTACATGAACTCATTTTTTTGTTAATTGTATTACGACATGGTACATGTCACAATAGTTTAATCTCTCTTGTATGTGTTTGTGAACATGTAATCTTCTATCCAAACCCCCGACAACCTCGATGGTGGTATGTTATACCTTGAGCTCCCCGAAGTGCAAGAGTATATGATCAAGGCGATGTTCTGAGCATAGATGAGGATAATATGCAAATAGAGGCCTCAATATTGCAAGGGGTGGAGGCCACCAACAGCTTGGACCATGTACAGGAGCTAGCATCGGCTAACAATGATGGAAATACAGGAGTCCAAGAATACTTTGAGAACGAGTTGGACTCATCCTTTTGTGGTGACATGTCTATCGACCTTCCAGTGTATGCGGAGTTGTGTCAAGAGGTTGACATGGGACCATAGAATACTTCATACTTGGAGCATCCACTTACTCAATTCGTTGACTAATCGCTTATAAGGGTACATAATATATGCATTTTAAGTGAGAACATTTTTTCAGGATTTATATTACCATGCTTTGTATGATTTAAATTGATTATGCTAACATCATTTTTTGTTTGTTCAGGTGACCTTTTCAGGATGAGTCGAGGGATGAACGATGAGGAGTTGCAAGATATCTTCACGTGCATGTCTCTAGATTAGATGGTGAGATTCAGAGACATGGCAGACTATGAGCTATCTCAAACATCGTCAGGCCGCTCTATTAGATCCACTTCAGTGCAATCAAATGCTTCAGCTTAGAGCAGACAAGGTCGACGCTCCAGACTTGGGCCAGAGGGAGGGAGTGCTTCAAAATCTAGTATTTCTCTCTCCTCCCTCTCTCTCTCTCTCTCTCTCTCCCCCCTCAGTGCCAATTTCTATGCATCAATCTATGAGAGAAGGGGGTGGGATGATTTGAGAGATTTCAATAAAAAGATAATGTCAAGGCATGTTAGAGAATAAATTGAGGTTTAGAGGAGCGCCAACAGCTATCAGTGAGTGTCACCAGCCTTCCAAATGCAAAATGTGCATGAAATAAAGCGTGTTTTTTCAAGTAAGTGATAGGTTTCATCATTTTATGGTAGATCTTGGTTGCAAACAGTTGGAAATGGTTGTTTTTTATGGTCAATGATGTCTATGAGAAGCATTAAGAAAATTAGCAAGAATGGGTTGTTCATTAATTTCTTTATAAACATGTAAAACTCACAAATTGTGATTTTAGAGTAAATAATGGATTTTGGGAATTTCGATGTGTCAATGCTATTTACATGGGATGAAATAAGGAATGAAAATAGTTCTCATCAAGTCTAATTAGTCAAAATTATTAAATAAAAAATATTAATAGTTATCAAGAAATAAATAGAGAAAAATAAGTTTTTAAATCTTTTAAAAAAAGTACATTTGTGTTTGTGAATGTATGATAAGGCTAAGACATGAGGGTGAGTTTCAATTCAGCCCTATCTTTATGTTAAAGTGGGTACTTACATTTTTTGTTTAAAAAACACATTAAAAATGCTCTCTAAGCCTACCATTGAATGCAAAATCTCAAGCGGTAGGGAGAGAGGGGGGTACTAAGGGCTGATAATATGCTGAATTTTATTTATTTTTTAATGCATGGCATATAAGACACATAGTTTTGAAAATCAAGAGGGTCGAGTAGAAAAGCATGCTCGATGCTGGCCATATGCAACACAACAATTACATGTAGAGTAAAGGCATGAAAATATGTGTTTTTACACCTTCACAATGCTAGTTATTGATGAAAAAATACTTGAGAAATATGAATTATACACAATTGCGTTACATGCAATACATGGTATCATCCTGGATGCACAACAATTGTCTTCATGAACAATGACCCACATTGAGGAGGTGAGATACACTAAGCCATAGGGCTAGTGATTAATCTCCTTGGTGAGTGTGTAGTGAGAAATATATTACATCTCTTGGAATGATTGTTTAAAAGAGAGGACTATGTGTCATATGTGTTCTACATATGAGCGGTACATCTTAGGCCAATCCCCGAGGTGTAGGAGAGTTGCAATGGGGCCGCAACAATCAGTTGAAGGGGCGCTCTCTTTGTTTGTGCTTACATGATGTATTACACTAATATGTGTAGGGACTCCCTCTGAGGACTATGGGAAGGGTTATCCATTGGATTACCATCCATACAAATGCAAAGTTCTATATTAGAGGTTATGGTAGTATACCCCTTAGACGCTCTTGGCCCCGTGAGGCCAAGGGGTGGTTTGGATGTTTAGTAGAGGCTTGACTAGTGCCATAGAGCCAGTGTCGAGCCCATTTCAGGTCTCGACACATGGTCTGTCTGCCACCAAGAGCTACTAATAATTGGCAGTCTCAAAATCTTGGTCGATAGGGACCAATTTATTAGTGTATACCAAAAGATAGTGAAATAGATCCAAAAGATTGTCAAGCTGAGCTTCACAAGTAAGAAAGAGATAAACAGGAAAGACAGCAAGCAAAAAACATTAGGAGATATTCTCATTAGCAGAGTGGTCTGATATCCCTACAAGGGAGGGGTCTTACTAAACCTAGCTCCATGCATAGTCTGTTAGAAGGAGGAGGAAGTTCTAGTACTTCCCCTCTCCCAGTTAGTCAACCCACTTTGGGTAGGGTAGTTGGCACCATTCAAAATCCTTTGGTGAATCCGATTGTTATTATGGTGCAACCGATTGAAATCCCAGTAGGAATTTGGACTTCCCACTCTTGGGATTTCCTCTATGCATTTTTAATGGGTTAGCATAGATGTTAACCTCAATTCGAGATAGCGAAAAAATGAAGGAAAAAGCGAAAAAATGATGGAAAAAGAGCAAAGGCGTAGAGGCGGCCCCTAAAGCTAAGCTAAGGCAAAAAGCACAATTTTAAATGAAAGGTGCCTTTAAAAACTCGTGTAAAAGAGCGCCAGGCTCCCTTCTATGCCATTTGTAAAAGAATAGATGGGTACAGGCTTAGGGCATAAAGCAAGAAGAAGGAATTAGAAAAAGGGACCTTGCCATAATGGCCAATCATGTAAAAAGGGATGGGTATGCATGGGATTTTAGGGCTTGTATATAAAGTTCAAAAAGTAAATGGAAGCCCATTCTTTGGTGTGTGGCTAATAAGAGTCCTCTCTTCTTCTCTTCTTCTCTTCACCTTGCTTGTGTGTGCGCTCTTGAGAGAAGGAGTGTGAGAGTATGAGGGAGTGAGTGAGTGTGTGGGAGTGAGGGATCAAGAGGGTGAAGCTCTTCACCATCTCCTTTTCTCTCTTCTCTTCTCTTCTCTTTTCTCGCACGCGCAGCTATGGTGGATGGAGCTTGGAGATGGAGGAGGCTTGAGGATGCTTCAGCTAGCATCTAGGGTCATGGAGCTACCGGCGTGTGGGAGAGAGGAGGCAACTCATTTTGGCATCAAGGTAAGCTCACTACACCCCAAGAGGATCAACGGCACGTTGGCTAGGTGAGAGATAGCCATGAGAGCTCGCTTGAAACACTTGAAACAATAACCGGTCCGTGCATCTTGGCGGTTGAGCGTGAGCTCCTACTACATTTTGGTTTTGTTGTCAGGACCAACGGATTCAAGCTTGAGCACTTGTGCATCTCATACGAGCATCGAAGTAAGGGATTCATCCCTGAAATGGAGCTTGAGATAGGTAGGAAGTTTGGGTTTTTTATCTTTGAAATAAGTATTTTGGGTTATTTTGTTGGTTTGATGATTGGAAAAGATGGAGAAATCATTTCAATTTTTTGCCTTCCATCTTTGTTGCATTTAGCATAGGTTAGGATTAGGAAATCGGATCGGAAAAACATAGGGTTTGCTATTGTAAAACATGGCAAAATAGCGCACAAATCATGCAAAAATGGGAAAAAAAAGTGCTTGGGATGTTTAATGTCGGCAAGTGAGTGATTGGGGATATCAAAACCTTATGCGAGAAGGGGTTTAAGAGCCAAGAGGTCAAGGAAGAGCTCATTTCATACCCTAATATTAAGAAAGAGAGAGAGAGATAGCTCTTGGAGATTCGATTCGATCTTGCCGCTAGGGAGTCTACCGCACGTTCGAGGTATATCAAGCCCTTCCCTTTATGCCTTGGTACTGATCTGGAAGCTCTTGTGCAATATGATTGCATGTGTTGCAAGATTTGAGCAAATTACCGCCTTTACTGCAGTCATCGAGCACCGTTCGGCCCATCCGAGTGGTCGGTTCCTAGGCGGAGTCCCAGAATCGGCCCTCGGCCCACTTACTCTTGACCGACTTGGCCCACTAGTCAATTCGACAGCATATCACTCGGCCCACTCCCAACTCGGCCCCCGGTGGCCCTCGACCTGTCCGAATGAACCAACTTGGCCAAAAGTTTACTCGGCCATGTCGAAACTCAGCCCTCGGCCTGCGTGTCTCAGCCCGTTTGAATAGACCCCCTCGGTCCATCTAAGTGAATCTCCTTGGCCCATCCAAATCACCTCGTCGTCACCCTGTTTGAGCTTCCCATTCAGCCCTTGGCTAGGACAACTTGGCCCGCCTGAGCGACACACTCGGCCCACAATTTCCATTCGACCCTTGGTCCATGTCCAAATCCATCACTCAGCCCCTGCAATTCGGACGAGTTGGGTGGAGTAAGGATTTTTCCAAATTTTCAAGAAATTAGACTAGACCCGCAGCTAGAGTTCGACCGCGTAAACCTTTGTGAGTCCTCCGGATGTACAGAACTCGATTTTGGCACAGGGAATAGGCAAAATCGTAGGACGCAACCACTTAGCAGCACGAGCAGGCTATTTCGAGACCCAGAGTCTAGCAACAGCCAGCTGAGCCAAAGACCTTGAAAAAACCTAAAACGGGTAAGACAACGCAGTAAGAAACCCAAAAACCTGACAAGACGGCCAGAAGTGGGTCAACAAGCCTATCAGGCCTAAAACAAAGCAAGAGTGCGTAAGCCCCTTAGATAATTATTTTCCTCACTCACCCTAAATTTCCACACTTGAAGTACACTTAAGGACAGTTGAAAGCCTGATTGAGCACAAGTGCACGGGAAAGAATACACACACACCGAGTAAAGATAAGTTGAGGATTGGATGCAATAAGTTCAGAAACTTGCTTAGATAAACACCTCAAGGAACCCACCAATAGGAGAAGATCCCAAGACATAGATGGACGACCAAAGCACAAAGTAGGACCAAGCAAGAGATGCTAGAGAAGTGGATCTGACCAAGTTGCTCAACCTGATCGACAGCTTGGTGGGGCACGAGAATGTGATCATCCGCAGGCCAAACGAGGAACTCAACTTAGGAGTTTTTCCAGAGGCAATTTGGCAGCTAGTGAGTAGCTATGATGTGCGCGCACGGTATGAGCACCACGACAGAATGGTAGAGGCCATCATAACAGACTTGGAAGAGGAATGGTAGCTAGCCCACAAGGCACTGCAAGGCATAGTCAAATAAAACCAAGACCAACATGCTAGGAGCTTAAGGCAGAACACAAAATTGCAAGGTATAGCAGGTGCTAAACCTAGCAGGTGAGAATCAGATTGATCATGAGAGAGCCCTGGAAGGAGACTTGACATTGAGTGAGCTTCCCATGAAGCGACTGCTCGACAAATAGCACTGGAGCAGAGTGCTGCAGCACTAGCGACATCATTACTAGTAGGATTAGAAGAAAACCAAGGCTCTATGGGCCAATCTAAAATCCCAATTGTTGCAAAGCAACTCGACAAGTACCAACCCCACAATGATCCATACAACTTTGTAGAACAATTCGAGCAAGTCTGTGAGGCCAACGATCTCACCGACTTGACTCAATGCTCTCAAGCATTCGGGTTTTGCTTAGGTGACAAGGGTAGGACTTGGCACACGATTCTGGATACTGGAGAACGAGCGGAATTCAACGGCCTCGAAAACTCTTTATCAAGAGATTCTCCAAGCCCAAATACTTTGACAATCTACTAGTAAGACTGATGAATGTCAAGTAGAAAGAGAAAGAGGACATCCGCGACTATGTCACCTACGTGAAGAGCCTCTTCAAGAGAATCCCCATGGGAGAACGACCTACCGAAAGAGCAGTGTCCATCGTGTTCATCAGTGGAATATGGAGTGAGGAGCTGAATAAGGCCTTGGCAAGCAACTCGAGCTTGTAGCAAGACTCGCTAGCTAGGGTGTTTGAAGAGGCCATTCAAGTAGATGACCAGCTGAAAGAGCGGATGTCTAGGAGCTCAAATTTAGAAGAGATCAACTCGTGGAGTTCAGAGAGAGCGTCAGCCTCTAATGAATGATCAAGTCCAATGGCCCAAGACAAAGGGAAAGCCATTGAGACAAGGCTGAGGTAAAAATGGAGATAGCCAAACTACAGGATATGTTGAGATGACCAATGTATCCACACGTCCAATGCGTGTACTGTGGCGGAAACCACTTGTTGGGCGAGTGTCAAGACCCTAGGTCATGACCTTGCACTAATTGTGGTAGGTTTGATCATGATGCCGAGCATTGCAGATTATCGAGAAGGCTTCCGTACTCACAACCATATGACCATCCATATCTAGCGAGCAAACCCCAACAATTCTTCGGAAGGGGAGTCCTATTGGCCCTTCCTACACCTAACGATGTTAAACCGACTATTCCTAGAATGGACATAAACCCTACATGCATACCTAGACTGCCTGGTCCCTACATGACCCATCCATTGAGTGACGCTCCAATCCACTATGTGGAGGAGCCAAATGAGGAAGAGACTTACATATACCCATATGTCTCACATGATGACGAGGGCAACACAATCCTTATGGACTATCAACTAGTACCGTTGATGGCATTAGGAAGAGGCCAAGGTAGAGGCCTAGGAGAGCAGACGCAAGATCCAATCATATGTTGGACTTGCGGTCATTCAGGGCACGTCTCATCATGTTGTCCTAAAAGGGAGCAACCAAATAGAGACAAGGCAAACCTAAGGTGCCCTGAGTGTAGAATCACTCATCTCTTCATAGACTGTCCCAAGAAAAAACCATCCTCAAGTTCAACCAACATGCCATCTGTCCCATTGGGACTATTCGGTATCAGGAACCTTGATGGGGAGGGCACACCTATCCCATTGCGTGTCATGACTAGAGCATAGATGAAGCAAACTGGCATATCGTTGCTAGGTCCTAGCACCCTTGATGCAGCCTCAATCGGGAAGAAGAGTCATAGACAAAGAAAGAAGAAACCCGAAGCTAAGATCACGCTAAAAACTGAGAGTGCCACAACTTTGCATGTTGGAAAGAAGGTCATTGACTCAGAGGCAGAAACCTCAGCTCCTAAGACGGCTGAAAAGGGAAGTGCTAAGATAGGGGAACACAAGCATCCAAAGTGCCAACTAGAGGCTATTGAGAAAGTGAAGGAATGGGTAAAAGAGGTCCAAGAGCACCTAAAAGATGTTGAGCCCATCCTAGAGGATGAGGTCAAAGATCTCTCCAGCATAAGCTCGCTAGTCTCACCCCTCCACCAAAATCGAGAGATGCAACTGCGCCCTAAGCAGTACCGCTTAGGCAAAGCCTTGATGCTATAGGCCAACAAATCAATCATGGCCATTGACGAGGACAATCCAGAATAAGAGAAAGATGAGCAACCAATGACCTCCTTACCATGTTAGTGACCACTCCTATGACACTGAGCGTGGGAGATCTACTTAGGCTACATTCCACTCTATGGCAAGACCTGAAGCAGTGGGTTGAAGGATCATGAGAGTCCTTGCACGTTAATGCTTTCGGGGAAGGCACCGAGATGCATGCGGTCTTATAGCCCTATGTGACACAACGAGAAAGGGGATTGTAGACACAGGAGTAGGGGTTACGCAGTGCTTCAGACTTGGGAAAACCCGCTTGTTGAGACCTCCAGGTTCAATGTCACACCAGCAAACAATATGAGAGTGAAACCATTTGGGGTACTTTAAAATTGGATGGTGAAAATCATAGGTGTCCTGACTTTATAGTCATGAAGGGGGTGGACTACGATATCCTATTAGGCCAACCCTGGATGTGCAATGCCATAGTCATCAAAGATTGGGGTAATGGCTTAATCTTGCTTGGCAATAGAACGAAATTTGTGAGGGTAGAGATGGACACTTGGAAGACCTCACCAGCTAACTTGGATGCCATCTCCGCGATGCTTAAAGGTAACACTTAAGTCGAGAAGTCCTACCGGCCCTTGACCAAGTATATCCCATGCCCGAAGGATGAGTGAGACTGGATGCATGTCCTGTTAGATATGATCAATGCCCCACCCTCATTAGGTGCTACCAATGATCCATGGTGCTCAAAGTTGTAAGGCCCCCATTATGAGGAGAAGCCAAATGTGAGCCCGGACATTGGTTGTGAGTCCTGACTTGTATATCAGATGAGGTCTATGTGATCGGATGGCAAAAAGGTGACCATTGTGGGTCTAATCTTTGGGTTAGACAAAGTGGTTAAGCTGGTAGCAACTCGAGGCGCATTGCATTGAGTTGCGGTGTAAGGGAGTTAAAAGGGGTCCCTATTGTGGGGTCCAGGAGTTGCGGAAGCGGTCCCCCCTGGTGGGGGTCTGGGGGCAGCGCCCCCAGGCCGATGGTAAAGGGAATACTCCCTGGCCGACTAGTGGAGGCTCATATGGTAGGTCAGCCGACCTAATGACCTTCGCGGGCTATAAAAGCTAAACCCCTTCGCAGCCATCTCTCACTCATCTTTCACCCAGTTAGAGTTGTTGTTCCAGCTAGCCTTAAGCTCTTCACCTATCTTCTGTCTAGATCGCCATCTAAGCTTCACACAGTGGAAGCGCACGGGTGGATAGAGCCATCTTTGTATCAGTTGTTTGAAGTTAAAGAATTTACTAATTATCCTCTTATCTGTTGTGTACTCTCTATCTCTTTCTCAGATTCTGTTCGCTGCGCCGTGTAATATTTTACATGTCCTTGCTACAATCGACTTGCCATTCTTAGATCATGAGGCATACGAGCAAGCCATCACAAGACAATTGGCAAGTCAAAAGACACACCCTCCGTACGAGTGTACATGATGGTAGGAACCCTTTGTGGGCGATCTAAACCTGTCACATTCCAAGTGCCAAATAACAAGAGGGAACTCCAAGAGATTTTGGAGTATTTGATTGGCAAGTTAGCTGGAAATCCAATAGCAAACTTCAAGACACTCCAAGATCTATTAGACAAACCAAGGTGGCAATGGACCAAGGTTTGGACCCTATTCCTCGATGAGAGACAAGAGATATACCAAAACCTAGGAGACGATGAACAGTCGGGACGAAGATGACTCCAATGACGAGTACAAATATTGTCATTCTTTCAGTGACAAAAGTGAGGGTGAGATAGATACGGTGGAATACGACATTGAGGGATGAGAAGTAGAACAGATACGAGTAGACTCCAAGCCATAGAAAAGAGTCTCTTTAAGATAGAGCAAGGGGTCATGTGCATGTATTGCGACCGCGCTTGGTTGGAACACATAAGAGCCATAGGTTTTGAACAAGCAGGCCTAACCCAACTAGGTACGACACTAGTGCTTAGAATAGAGTCACCCTCTGAGTTGCGACCACTAGGAGAAACCACCTCTTCTAGCGAAAATGACAAGTTTGATTTTGAGTCAAAAGTAAGCTCAGGTAGCAACCCAGAAATACCTAGATCATCTAAGACCAGACGCACCAAGGGGGACCTACCCGTCCACCTGAGACGCAAACAATTGAAGGAAGAAAGAGCAAAACAGCCTAGGGACATGCAAATGGAAGAGAAAAGAGAGCCACAGGATCTCCTGAAGAGATTTACAAAATTCAAGAAGGGTGACAGGGTAGTAATCCTGTTGGGTGCCAAATGCCAAGGGCAAACGAGTGAACCCACCGAGGGACCAACCAAGGTCAAGGATATGAACCTAGTATAGGAAGGGGAGACACCCCAACTGGTCTTTATTGCTGATGACTTGACTGAGGAAGAGGAGACGAGTCTTATTGCTCTCTTGTGAGAGTATATAGATGTGTTCACTTGGACCTTAGAAGAGCTTAAGGGGGTAAATCTGAGTGTAGTGACTCATAACATACCCATGATGCCAGATGCAATGTTGGTCAAGCAGTGACCATACCCGATGAATCCAAAACATGCTAATGCAGTCAAAGAGGATATTGACAAGCTGATGAGAGCAAGATTCATTTACAAAATTGAGCACACAGGCTTGGTGTCACCCATAGTCATAGTGATTAAGAAAAATGGAAAGATTAGAGTGTGCATCAATTACAAGAAGGTGAACGATGCCACTAAGAGAGAAAACTACCCATTGCCGTACACCGAGAACATGCTCAAAAGAGTGGTAGTCAAAGAGGCTTACAGCTTTCTAGACGGCTTCTCTGGATACAATCAGATGCAAGTGCATCCTGCCGACAAGCATAAGATTGCCTTCGCCACTAAGTGGAGTATCTTTGCTTACATAGTCGTGCCCTTCGGGTTGACTAATGCCCCAACCACCTTTCAACTCCTCATGTGTACCATATTTAAAGACATGCTTTGCAAGGAATTGGAAGTCTTCGTGGATGACTTGGGTGTTCACTCGACCAAAAGAGAACACTTAGACAAACTCCGAGCAGTCTTTGAGTGGTGTTTCCTATATCGTCTCTCCCCCTTAAAGTGCTAGTTCTGGGTGAAACATGGATGCATCCTAGGTGCGTGGTGTCAAAGAATGGCATTGCCACTGACTTCTCGAAAGTCAAGGTTATTGTTGATCTTCCACCCCCAATCAACTATAAGGGAGTTCAATGCTTCTTAGCCATACGGGATACTATCGACGGTTTGTGCTGAACTATGCATTGATCACCAGACCTTTGTACAAGCTATTGATCGTCTTCAAGTGGACTGAAGTATGCCAATGAACATATGAGAAATTGAAAAAGGCTCTGACTAGTGCACCGATTCTACAAGCCCCAGATTGGACCATTACCTTTCATGTGCATATTGATGCTTCAAAATTCACTGTGGGGATAGTGTTGTGCCAACCTGGCAAACTCAACCTCGACTATCCAGTGAGCTTTGCTAGCAGGAAACTCACTGATACTAAAATGAATTACTCAACGGCTGAGAGAGAGGGTTTAGCCATGGTATTTGTTGTAAAGAAGTTTCGGCTTTATCTATTGGCTATGCCTTTTACTTTCTTTGTGGACCATCAAGCCTTGCTATATCTAGTAAACAAACCTTGCACTATAGGATGCATAGCTCCTTTGCTCCTTCTACATTTAGAATTTGACTTCTCCGTGGTTGTACAAAAGAGAAAACAACACTACATGGTTGAGCACATGTTACGCATCCCCATAGGAGAGGTCGCTGGACAGGGCTTTGCCGATGAATTGCCAAACGCCCATCTGGTTAACCTTTCCAGCGAGTGAGATTTATTCAAGGTTGATCTAATGCCATATTGCACACATGACATCGTCCAAGTATGCTGGAGCACGGACTACCTGAGCAACCGATAGAAAAAGCCCAACTTAGGTGACTTATCCTCAAAATCCAACCCTATCAGCTGATAGCATGCCAACTATATAGGCTAGGGAAAAATGGGTTGTTGCATATATGCATATACAAGCATGAGATGCACAATGTGCTCGTAGAGGTGCACAATGAAAATGCTAGAGGGCACTTTAGTGGAGACACGATAGCCCACAAGGCACTGCACTCTCAACTATGGTGGCCCACACTTTTTTGCGATGCAGCACGATTCATCAAGCATTGTGACAAGTGTCAATGGACAAAGGTTCCGATTGGCAAGGATCAAATGGAGTTGACCCCAATCATTGCACAACAACCCTTTGAAAAATGGGGGATCAACTTTATAGGACCCATTAGTCTTGTGGCACAATATTCGCAAGCCAAATATATCATTGTGGCCACAAACTACCTAACAAAATGGGCAGAAGTGAGAGAGCCACGAAAGAATGATGCTAGAATGACTATCAAGTTCTTATGGGAGTAGGTGATCTCATGATTTGACTACCCCATCGAACTAGTCAGTGACCAGGGCACGCACTTCATTAATGAAGTGATAGCGCATCTTCTATCCACCTTTCTAATTATTTATCAAAAATCCTCTCCATATTACCCTCAGGAAAATGGGTAGGAAGAATCTACAAATAAGATCCGTGTATACGTCTTGACCAAAGTAGTCTCTGCTTCGCGCAGTGACTAAGATAACAAGCTGATGGCAGCCTTGTGGGCTTACCGTACAGCTTATAAAATGGCTGTCGGCGAGACTCCCTTTAGGTTGACCTATGGGACTGAGGCAATTCTACCATTAGAGTTCTTCATTGCTAGCCTGAGAATAGCCCTTCAAAAATGATGGGAAGGGAAGGAGGCATGGACGCAACGCCTGGTTGAGCTTGAATGCCTCTCAAAAACTCACCTTCTAGCCACTCATGTGCTCATATGCAAGAAGGCACGACACAAGAGCTGGTTTGACAAGCATGTCAAGCAACATGACTTTGAACAAGGAGACTTAGTGCTCCTATACTCAGTTAAAGGACACAAGCAAAAAATGAAGTTTAGAGGTCTTGGGCCTTTCAAAGTTTGTGCAATCAGCCAAACTAGCAACCTTGAGCTCGAGACTCTAGACGGCAAGGGCATAGGCTTCTTCATTGGTGGCAGTCGCATTAAGAAGTATTACCCTCCCACGCATCTATTGCATGAGCCACCAATGTTAGAACCCCTTGTCAAAGCACGAGTCGCCACAATCACGGAAATTGATGATGAGGATGAGGAAGCCGTAGAACCCGCATACCTCCACATCACGGTCACTACCAAGCAAACATGCGCTTTCAATGCCTTGATCAACAAGAGAGCAGACTTCAATGTCTTAACTCACGATCATTGGATCCAACTTGGTAAACCACCACTACAATCCACTAATGCCAAATTAAGGCCATATGGAAGCCACTCAGACGCACTTCTCGGCAAGTGCAGGGTCGCTGTTGCTATCAAGATTGAGACTATACCAATGATTTTTTATGTGTTGCCAAACACTAAATATGCAAGCACGGAGTTGTTGCTAGGGCGAACCTTCAAGAAGAAAACTCACTGCAATGTCGATTATGAGTCGCATCGCATCCACCTCACCATAGGCAATGTTCACATTGCTACAGCCTTCAACAAGGGCTGCGCAACCTCATCAAAGTCTGCAATGCCACTTGTAGAAATACTCATAGCCAAGTCTACGGAGGGGGGTAGTGCTCAGCCACCATCCACCGAATCTTAGGAGCCACTACTCACAGTAGCAAAAACTAAGGCCCAACAGCCTAAGTTTCAATGGAGGCCTAAACAACCGCAACCACCGCCTAGGAGTAGACGCTCACATCCTCATAACACAAGAAACTCTAAACCTAGGAGGCTGAGACGCAGTTACAAAAATCAAAGCATGATCAAGCCAAGATGGGTTCCTAAAGCCCTCTTGCATGTGCAAGGCTACTATGAGGGAAATGCCTGGATATGGATCCCTAAGGTCCGAATGGCCCAAGGCACTACTCACACATCACCCTCAAGCTTGATCACCCTAAGACCCATAGAACCTCAGAACCAGAAGCCGCAGCGCTTCCAGGACTCACCTCCTACAAGCTCACCCACACATAAGCCCAGAAGAGTTGAGAAATCCTATCATCCCAAACCACAAATGCCTTTACACACTTCAACCCCTGCTAGTGCCGATAAGACTTGCCAAACCTAGTCCGAGTGTAGCAACCCATCCATAGCAGCTACTACTCTGACGCTCATCCACAAGGCTCAACCACTGCTTCATGGGAAACTGCCACCATCTGCCACCAAGCCTTTTGGCCCCATCAAACCCCAGCCACCTGCAAGCCTTAAACCCTCCTACGAGTAGAAATCATTCTTAACTCTGGCCATAGACCTAGCTAAAAAACAAGGGATGACGTTATTGCTTGTCTTAGATGCCTAGATGCCACATTCATGTTGTTGGCTCTAAGTTATGATTGCTTGGACTTAGGCCTGTTGCAAGAGCCTTTAGCAGTTGAAGTTTGCACGATGCCTTGTTCTTGGGAAACATTCAAATTTGCATTTGTCAAAACACCGCACTCAACTGTCGAGTTGCTATACACTGAGATATCAAGAGAACAAGCCATCAAACAATGCCTCATTACGTCCTACGATAAGTGCATGACTTCTTCAACACGGACAAAGAATTCAAGGAGTTAAAAGCATTAGTTGGCACTGACTCCCCATTTTTACAAAACTGGTACACTCTGTGATTGCAGTGGGAACTTGAAGGATGTGAAATCATGACCAACACTGAGCAGCGCCGCACAATCAAGACATCAAAGTATGACCCAACCTATGTCACACCCACCTCATATAGAGTGTTCACCACTCTTTGTGGTGGCTGACCCATGGAAGAGCACATCAAAGGATGCACATATCTTGATCGTCTCCTGACCAAAGAAGAGCTACACATCGCTAGCCATGTTGATTATGGAAATTTCCTAACGGATGTCCTCACTTATATCACACATGTAAGTGTTCGACACTTTGATCTGGACCGTGAGGCTCAGTTGGAGTATAACTCGGAATTCTATACTTGGCTCATGCGCAAGTAACCCTTATATCTAAACGTTGAATGCCCTTGACCTCCTAACATTCAATCCTAGGAAGAATTTTTCTGAATCTAGAAGGGGAGAGGGTAAGGTGAATCAATTTAAAACCAATCAAGATCAAGAAAACGCATAAACACATAAGAAACTAGTGATGTAGGAGGAATGTCATAAAAGCTTTGAAATAAAAGGAAAATTTTCTGAAGGGAAGAATCTATGATGGATCTTAATGCATTCATTCAACAAACATAAAGTATTTATTTTCAACAAATTATTATTTTTAAAAGCACTAATGGGAATTATGGTTCATGACAGGAATGAAAGATGTCGTAACAAGACCGTGCCCACCGACTTCCCTTCACGGAAGAGGAGAGGACCCAGTATGGCATCTCCTTTGAAAGCCATGCCTACAACCAACTAAAATTTCGAACCATCCATAACATCGAGGAAGTAGTGGCCAAGGAGGAAGCAGCCAAGAGGGTCGTAGAGCAGTGCAACCTCACTACACAAAGTGTGTGGAATTCCTCAAAACTTACAACCCAAATCAGGAATGTGGAACTATAACAGTGGGAAGGGGGGAGAAGGCCAAACAGGTGTAGGTACCCTTGAACCCAGCCTTGGTGGAGAAGGCACTGGGGTTAGAGCCTAAGGTGGAGAAGAAGTAGAAAAAAAGATGTCTATGCCATGCTTAAGATGAAGAGGTGCTAACCAATGATGGCATCACTATCCAAGATATCCCTGATGCTAAAGCCCACATGCAGGAAAAACTAGTGGACTCAGTATTCTCCAACCGGCGCTACAATTCCCTCATGCATCGGATCAGTGTGCCTGTGCTAGAGAATGTGGCAACTTGCACCCTAGATGAGGTTGATTGGAATGGCTATGTGTGCAAGACCATAAACCACACAGCAAAATCACTAGTCTTGGGGAGCAAGCCAGTAGGCAAGGAGTGCCCAGCCTCCAAAAGCACTGAGAGGAAGAAAGCCTCATCCAAAGCCTCTTTCATCGGCTATGGAAGTGTTTTGACTTCCCTCATCCAGGAGATAGTAAAAGAGGCATAAGATGAAGAGGAAGGAGAAGGAGAAACACCTGACACATCACCCCCTCACCAAGATCAAGAGTTGTCCAGTGACATGACCTAAAGTGACAAAGAAGGGGGAGAACAGAAGGAATAGTCAAGCACAAAGCAAGCAAAGAAACCTAAGAAGAGGATGGCACAAAAGAAGAAGCAGGATAAAGGCCACAAAAAGGAGAAGGAGGACTTCGAGAGAGCCAAAAGGGAATCCCTCAAAAAGGTGGAAGAGAGGGAGAAGAAGAAGAAACAGGAAGCAAAAAAGTTGAAGGTAGAAGCCAAGAAAGCCAAGAAGGTTTCAAAACAGGAGGCCAAAGAGAGAAAGAAGAAACTAGAAAAAGAAGAAGTAGTTAAATTGGAGGAAGAGTCTAGGAAAGCAGAAGAAGAGAGGGAGAGAAGGGCTGCTGAGGAAGAGGAGGAGCTGAGAAGGAAGGAGGAGGAAGACATGGCCAAAACTACATGTCGATCTATAGAGCAACAAAGTAGGGTAGATGGCCTAGGAGCTCTGAGCCCGCCCAGGGAGGAGGGGCTAGGCTCAAGCACTCAAGTGCCGGAGATCATACCGCCAGCTGCCATTGAAGGAAAGGGTAAAGCCCCCATCCATCCTATCCCGACCCTCCTGGTGCCTACCACCAAAGTAGCCACCCTCACCCCAAGCATCCCCACTAGTGCCGACATCTCAAACTTTGTGGCCTAGATGCAATATTTCATCAATAAAGAATTAGCCCAAGGGAAGAACATGGAAACCATAGTCACGGGGTAGAAGAGGCCAACCACAGACGCCGAATCTAGACAAGGTCCAAAACGCCAGAAAGTGGAGGCCTCAACCACTCCGATCCACATGACGATGATGCCACCAGCTAACTATGACGAATATGTTGTTGAATTACTCTCTCAACTAGAGAAAGCTAAAGAGGAGAGGAAGATAGCTGTGGCGGAGTTAGCTGTGGAAAAAGAGTTGGTAGATATGCTTTTCATCTTGAAAAGACCCAACAAATAGCCATGCAACAAAAGGAGATCTTTGATCTCAAATAGGAGCTGAAGGCTAAGGACGATAGGGAGGAAAGCTGGAGGCAGCGGCTGGAAGATGAGAATCGGGAGTTGGTAAAAATGCAGAGGGAGTATAAACTCTTGATCATGCTACATACTAACCGCAAAGACTGATAAGATCGAACGAGGCATGGAGGAGTTTGCCGCCAAAGAAGAGGAAAGGAAGCAAGAGGAAGAACAACATCACAAGGATATGGAGACCATGACTGAGAAGCTGAACTTAGAAAGAAAAGAGCAGGAGAGAATGAGCAAATAATTGAAAGACCAAGAGCAATGACTCATGCTCTGGTGCAAAGGCAGGGGGAAGGCATGGAGGAAATGAAGAAGAGAGCCAAAGAATGGGTGGGATAGAATGAACGGAGGATGAAGACCTTGGCAGGTCACTTGGCTCTTGTGGAAAAAGAGAAAGTCCTCGTAGAGAGAAAAGCAGAGGCCGCCCAAGTAGCCTTCAACACTCAACAAAAAGCCTTCTTGAATACACTAATGGATACCACCCACTCAGAGGAAGGGGAGTCTCTCGAGGTGGCAACAAAGAAACTAAGCATAGCCCGCAAGGCCCTGCAAGCAGGACTGCACATGCCACCCCAACCTGATGCTGTGGGACCGAGTCTTGATGATCAACGGAAGTACTTATTGATGGCCAGCCTAACCCCCTAGGAGGTTGATGCACTAGGCTTTGAAGAGGAAACACAACAAGCAGACCAACAGAGGGATGAAGCTGAACTCCAATTTGATATGGGAAGATTTAAAGAAGAGGTGATCCCACAACCCCCCTCGCCACATTCCCAAGAGCAGCCATCAATTGACACATCTACGGAAAGACAAGCCTCCCTTAGGGAAAGGAGAAAGAAATTGGTAGAAGAAACCAGGAAACAAATGAGAGCCAAGTTGGTCGTGCAACCATCCGCACCTCTATACCACCATGCCCAGATGACCTCCCTGCAGGTTTCCATGCTGAATTAATAGTTTGGGAGCGACAGGAAAGGGACAAAAAACCCTTCTCCTTTAGCTTCCTTCTGCCCAATAGCCTGAGAAGAGTCATGCCACTTAAAGTAGTGGAGGAAATGATTGCGATTGGAAGCTGACTAGGCCAGCAATGTCTAGAAGAGAGAGAAAATAATCCCACTTTCTTGGGGACCGAAGAGGTAGAATTTTGGCAGAATAAGGTCTTTGAAGTGCCACATTCTATACAAGGCTATAACTGCCAACCCATGTGGAGGAGATGGGTGTGCGACATTAGCATGCTTGCCTGGATGGCCTTTTGTAACACCTTACCCTACGAGAGAAACAATCCTACATTTATGGCTTACCCTCATAGGGTAGGAGTGGATTTTGATGCTACCCTCCATGGACGCTATGACTTCCTCATTATCTATAATCCTAATTGTGCCTCTTTTGAACAAGCTCTCACCTTCACCTTTGAAAGCCTAGATGTTTCCATGACCCGCTTCCTTGCCAACTTTTCCTCTTGTCCCGATCCAACCTTCATAACCACCTGTAACTACCTTAGAACTCTTACTTAAGTAGGACCTTACCCCACAAGAACGTGGCCTCCCACCTCTCTTTTTTGATCCTAAAGCCATCGATAGCTACGCCATGACGTGCTTGATGATGAGACCTAGCCTTCCACCTTCTTTTTGCCTAGCTCTTCTTGAAGATATGAACAATAGTGAGTTCACCCGATGTAACCACCCCTTCCTCTCCACCACTTTGCTCCATGTTAACATGAATCTCAAGGGATACATGCAGAGCTGGCAGTTTTTGAGCAAATCTATCTAGCCCCCTTCTCCACCTACTCTAATGATGAAAGTTAGAAACTGGCTGTCATCCTAGCTTAATTTTAAAAAAATTTAAAAAATAGAAAAAGAAAAGAAAAGAAAAGAAAAATCAAAGAAAGAAAGGAAGGCAAGAAAACACATCACAAAAAGAACAAGACATGGAAATAAAGACTCACATGAAGACACAACCAGGACCACACAGGACATGATCACTGCACCTAGGGGTCCTCAAGTTAGGCGTGTTCGGTGGGTTTGATCCGTCGGCTCCACTCCTAACCCCCTATCCCCTTTTTGACCCCCCACTTCACGCTTAGGGCACATCAACGGTAGGACATACCTAGGGAGGTAACACTCATCTATGGTTAGACCTATCACCTTACACTACACACACCGAACCTCCCTACTACACGAACAGGGTTCTCAAGTATGGGACATCACCTAGGCCCACCCAACTCCCCGTTCCACCAACATGAGCACAATGCACCACAACAGTAAGGTAGACACTCCCCTTAGGTAGAGCACCACACATTCTCCTTTCAGGTACTACAAAATGCAGCAAACCACCAAATTTGGAGACCCCATCATCCACTTGACATCTGATTGTCTTCTCCGTCAACCATCATTGCCAAAGCTTCCAAAGCATCTGAGTCCACATGTGGCCCTACCATCACCTGACCAACAACTTGCAAACCGCCTAGCCTTTACCAACAAATAGCTAGAAGTGCCATGGGACTGGCACCCGTCTCGGAGGGGGGTAATGTTAACCTCAATTCGAGATAGTGAAAAAATGAAGGAAAAAGCAAAAAAATGATGGAAAAAGAGCAAAGGCATAGAGGCAGCCCCTAAAGCTAAGTTGAGGCAAAAAGCACAATTTTAAATGAAAGGTGCCTCAAAAAACTCTAAAAATTCTTGTAAAAGAGCACCATGCTCCCTTCTGTGCCATTCAGATGGATATAAGCCTAGGGCATAAAGTAAGAAGGGGAAATTAGAAAAAGGGACCTTGCCACAATTGTCGATCATGTAAAAAGGGATGGGTGCCCATGGGATCTTAGGGCTTGTATATAAAGTTCAAAAAGTAAATGGAAGCTCATTCTTTGGTGTGTGGCTAACAAGAGTCCTCTCTTCATCTCTTCTTCTCTTCACCTTGCTTGTGTGTGTGCTTTTGAGAGAGGGAGTGTGAGAGTGTGAGGGAGTGAGTGAGTGTGTGCGAGTGAGGGATCAAGAGGGTGAAGCTCTTCACCATCTCCTCTTCTCTCTTCTTCTCTCTTCTCTTCTCTTCTCTTTTCTCGCATGCATGGCTATGGTAGATGGAGCTTGGAGATGGAGGAGGCTTGAGCTAGCATCTAGGATCGTGGAGCTACCGGTGTGTGCGAGAGAGGAGGCAACTCATTTCGGCATCAAGGTAAGCTCACTACACCCCAAGGGGATCGGAAGCACATTGGCTAGGTGAAAGATAGCCATGAGAGCTCAATTGAAATGCTTGAAACAATAAGCGGTCCATGGATCTTGGCGGTTGAGCATGAGCTCCCACTACAATAGAGGAAGATGTGGAACTTTATATTAATGAGTTCCAAAAGTTAATGTTCAATTATTAAATCCAAGATGAAGGACACTTGATTATGTTCTTTAATATGACTATGAAAGGATGAACTTTAATACTATATCACAGCCTACAGGCTCGAACCATAACTACGATTGATTTATTCTTTGTGACCTTTTGAAGAGGGTTTGCCCCTAAAAGGGGGGGTTAGTATTGGCTACGTGTTCTTAATGTAATACATCAAGAACCTTATGAGAATGTTTGAGGCTATGCCAAGAAACTGAAGGAAGTATTTTGTTAGTTTCAAACTTACATTTCCATTTCATCTCAGTTGATGCTGCTTAGCTACAATACTTTTTGCATGGGCTAGACTTTAATTTTTAGGTGTAGTTGAGTAGTGTTGCTCTTGTCGACATTGATAGGGCTATTAAACAAGCAGAGAAGATAGAGTCGTGATTACAAGAGACCTATACCTATAGGAAAAACTAGAATTTGAGTCTAGGTATTTGAAATACATTGGCATTTATGAATGGAGGTCAAGGGATACCCATGAGTATTTCCAATGTAAGAGGAAGGATAATTCAGAATGTGCCCATGTTACTAGCTCCTCCTAGTGTGACCATGCCTATGGCTAGTCAAATGGCTCTGCCAAGTGTTGGAGGCCAAATAATAAATCCTAATGTTGTTCTAGGGAATCAATAATAACTAATTTCTAATCAAGTGGTTAGGTCAATGGAACGATAGGTAGATGATCGCGGCTATGAGTCAAGTGCCTCGAATGTCCTTGGCAAATTTAAGGATATGATGAAGCACTATACTGACACCATCACTAAAAAATATAGAAAAATAGTTGTTGATGTCAATTTCCTTAAGAAACAGTAAAATTTGATAGGAAGTCAACACCGTTAAGAGGGTGCCCCCTAAAGATTCAGCTGTAAGTGGTGTGGTGGCCAACATTTCCCTAGGAATTATCCAAATGTTAAATGTGATATATGCAAAAAGTCCAACCACTTAGCTTGTACATGTTGGAGCAAGATTATCTCTCTCTAGCAAGGAAGTAAACAACTAGGTCCAATCAACCATCAAGCATTAGGGAATAATCTCTAGTAAGATAAGGGACTTAAACAAATACCACAAAGAGGGAAGGCTATTGTAGAGGAGCTGTCTAGTGGCACCGGAATGAGCCTTATTAAAGTTGTATGTGTCAATGGAATTGAAGCTTCTAATCTACCAGTCATTACAAGAGGTCAAAAGGATAAAGGCGATGACAAAGACAAGGTAAAACCTATCGAGGGAAATCCTAAGAAAGATGATAGGGAACACAAGTCCTTAACCCTGATATGGAAAGCAGACCTCTAAAAGCCATTGATAGTAAAACTGACCTTAAGGATAATGAATTGCCAAAGAAGAAGGAAAAATCCAAAAAAGAGGCAGCAAAGCCAGTTCAAGGACCAAAGGAGAGAATGGTCTAGTGGAAGAAGAGAACCATTGCTAACTATCAAAGTTAAGCCAGAAGTAAACCTCCTACAATTGATTGAGTTGTCTCTAGGAGTGCGCAAGAAATTCAAAAAGATTCTATGCATGGGGTATATCGTGGAGCCCTTGGGCATAGCACGGGTAGGAGATGATTGGTTTGAACATGCTGAAAAGCATTACCCAAGGGTGACAACATCCATTGACTGTATATTAGTGGACCATGCTATTTTGGATACAAGATCCTTCATTAACATTATGAGTTCGGAATTGATGGAAAATACCAACGTTCAAAGCGACGAAAAGTTCATAAAGAAATTTGCCCCCATTGTCGCAAAAAATGTCAATATTAGCGATGCCATAGAATAGCTGCTATCAGTGGCGCTATTTGCGTCGTATATGCGACACTGATAGCGACACAAATAGCGATGCTTTGCGACACACATTGCGACACTAATAGTGACGCATGCAATACAATTGTGACTCTAATAGCAACTGTAATAAGGGAAAAAAAATTTGTGGTAGGGCAGCAAGCTGCCCTCCCACAAATAGCACTATGTGCTTTATTTGGGCCATACAAAATAGTTTCAATAATGTGTACAATGCTAGTCTAAATGAAGGCAAAGTGTACTTGAATCCATAAGACTGATACATAAAATAAATACAATTTTGCATAATGAAAGCAACGGTACAATCATGGAAAGATACAAAGGATGATAATAACATAGTGCATAGAAAATGCCTAGATAAATCACATGACCAAAAAAGAAGAGCATGTGTGCTCTACAGATCCAAGGGCGAGCTATAGATCATCGCCATCCGAAACCTCATCCTGCCGCAAAGCAGCATCGGACGGACTTTGCAAAAAAAAAACAACTACACATTAGTCCACCATACAATAATACATTTCAATTAAAATTAGTAACTATGGACAAGAAAGATGAGTGACTTACAGGGCCGCCGCATCCATACAATCGGTCGATCAATGCAGTGAGATCGTATCTCTCTGTATATTGAGTCTCTAGGCCAGTGGGATCACGGTTTGCAATGGAGTGCTGCAAAGAAAACAAAATACAACTGTTAGAAACATGATTGCAAAAAAAAAAAGGCAAGCAGAACAAAAGAAAAACTTACAAAGTTCTCTAGATAAGTCCTTTGGCCACTACTCCCAAGATGACGGACCACTCCTACCTCCAGTCATGCCCTCGTCGCCTCGCGTTGTTGTCTCCAACATCTTGGAGAATCTATAGCCTGCTCCTTGAGTCGGCGCTAGTTATCCGCTTCTAGTCACTCGGGCTTTGAGTCCCCACTTTTAAGTGTCTTGCGTGCTTCCGATCATCTGTGTGACGTGTACGCATGCATGCACTTCATCATCTAGCATGTGGAAAACCTATCTCTCATTATGCAAGGATGCAACTATGTAGTCCTTGCTTCCCTCCGGTATGTTTTTCCGATGATCCAAGACGTTGTGTCGAAAAACTTGTTGGCACAACTCTCTCATACAAGCCATCACCCTCCTCTCCTCATCATTCATGATGTTGACTCCTATCCTAGTTATCTACAAGGTATCCATACCCCTCTACGGTATGTCTAAGATGTGTCCTCTCCCACCTATGACCACGCCCCTGGGCATATCCAGGAGACCCTCTACATCTGGTATACCTATGGGGGTAGTATCTCTCGGACTAACACCCATAGGGGTGCCACCTCTAGACGACTATGAGAAAAAGTTGGAGTGACTGGAGTAGACGTCCCCACAGATGCGACAAAAACCATAGGTGACACAAGTCCAATAGAATGACGAGACGGAGACATTGCGTCAGTACCTCCACAACAGCCACTGGAGCCACGCTCTCTCAAACCTACACAAGAGCGAGGAGTAGCACTTGTATCCTAAGCTGACTGTGGGCTCACTACATCCGCATTTCCACAGTACCCCCCAGAACCACTCCCTCTATCTGGCCTAAGTCTAGATCGTCGACCTTTTCTACTAGAAACTGAAGCATCATTAGAGCGCATCAAAGTAGATCTAACAGAACGGCTTGATGGTGTTCGAGATAGATCTTGGTCTTCCATATCTCTGAATCGAGCCATCTGATCTGGAGACATACATGTGAAGATCTCTTGTAGCTCCTCATTGCTCATCCCTCGACTTATATTGCTGATCTAAATATCCACAAAGGTCAGCTGCACATACAAAAATTGATGTTAGCATAATCAATATAAATCAAGCAAAGCACGGTAATATAAATCTTTAAAAAACGATCTTACTTAAAACGTATAACTTATGTATCCTTATAAGCGATTCATCAACAAATTGAGTAGGTGGATGCTCCAAGTATGAAGTACCCTATGGTCCCATGTCAATCTCTTGATACAACTCTGCATACATTGGAAGGTCGATAGACAGGTCAGTACAAAAGAATGAGTCCACCTCATTCTCAAGGACTTCTATATTTCCATCATTGTTACTCAATTTTGGCTCCTCTATATGCTCCAAGCTTTCGACGGCCTCCACCCCTTGCAATATCAACCCCTTATTTTGCTTGCATATAGTTCTCATCTACGCTGGGAACATTGCTTTGATCATATACTCTCGCACTTCGAGGAGTTGAAGGTATAACATACCACCATCAAGGTTATAACGGGTTTGGATAGAAAATTACATGTTCAAAATAATGTACAAGAGAGATTTAACTTTTGTGAAATGTACCATGTCATAATAAAATTAAAAAAACATGAGTTCATGCGTCTGTTCACAATGGGCTGGAAATACAAACATTTCACGCAAATCCATCCATCTTTTTTCAAAATCTATTTCAAGAATTCTAGATGGATCTCATTGAACTGTTGCTCTAGCTCCTTCAAGTACCACTTTGAACCACTGCACATCAAATAGGATTATGGAGAACCTATGGTAATCCACTGTGATAATACTTTGCAAGTTTCCAAAATACTCCATCTCACCTATAACGGTGTTTGGATCTATTGCTCATCGTCAGCTCTCTTGCTCGAACTTTGCCATGATACCACAATCTATTGTGAAGCGCATTTTGTCGATACGCTCCATGCATTTTGTCTAAGAAATTTTTTAGGCATGGTTTGCTCTTGCAAGTCTTGTCAATACATGTAAGCACGACACTTTGGACATGTCTCCATAGTCATTTATTCTCCTTAAAATAGTATGCAATCATTGATACATGCATGGATGCTATTGTAGTCCATGCCAAGCTTTGGTTAAACATGTCGTGCATCATCATGAGACTCATGCATGGTATTTGTAAGTGGTAATATATGATACTTCAATAACCTTTAAAAAAATCATAAAACACCTTGAAAAAGCACAATTGTTTTTTATGATAGTGCTGAAAAGAAATCAACGAAGCATATGTACAAGGTACCTGAACAACTTGGTCACACTGGCATTGTTCCACCCGTATTTTGCTTGCACACTTAGGAGTGCAAGCAATGTCTTCAATAGAGATACTCAAAACCCATCATATAATGGCATGGATGCTTCCTCTCTAAGCAGATCAGATGTCTCGACATCCATGGATATCAATGCATTGTGATCATTGCCTCCATCTCAGGCTCCAAGATTGTAGGAAAGTCTGGAAGGCTACCTATCTCCTATGGTATTGACGATATAGATTGGGTAGTACCTTCCAAGTGGTGGATTGGCTTAGGCACTCCATCCATAGCACACCCACTAACTCTTCTAACTGGCCACAAAGGGTGCACTCCTCCTTGGGATGAGACATCACCTCCCTGTAATAAATTTTTTGGCCACATCCAATGTTTTTGTATATGATATTCAATTAGTTTGCGAATACAATGCATGATTGATATACACTTTTCTTACCGTTTGCTCAAAATCAGAGATCGCCTGATCAATGATCTCTGATTGAAACTCGTTGAAGCATCCTATGTGTTCTATAGACAATCGATATTTTTTGTCTAATTTTCAGCTTACATTAAGAGCAAGAACATGGGACACGCTGATTAAGATACGTCTCACAATCTTAAACATCAAGTCCTTCATCGTTTTCCATTTGGTCTACATTATGACAAACAATTTGTTTTTGTTATCATTCTTTTTTTCTTTCTAAAATTGTTTGAGAAGGGATTTCTTCTCTTGTAACTCAACATATGTAAAGTCTCTACCCACCTATGGATGGGCCTACAGTATGTAAATTCTAATATGCTATGCATGGGGACAAGGGAGTAGCTACCCTATGTCCCGTCCTTTGGTATTGTATCGGACCTTGCCACCTTTTTTCCTTTGTATGCACCTTTAACAAAATCTCTCTCTCTCTCTCTCTCTCTCTCTCTCTCTTCTACTGCTACTACTGCTACTGCTCCTCCTACTGCTGCTGCTACTACTACTACTACCTTTACCTTAAAAGGAATTTAGGTGGGGATGCTACCCTATGTCGAAGTGTTCCCCGTCCTTTGGTATTGCATCGGACCTCACCACCTTTTTTTCTTTGTATGCACCTTTAACAAAATCTCTCTCTCTCTCTCTCTCTCTCTCTCTCTCTCTCTCTGTTGCACAAATCGGTCGTTGTATGAGCGTGTAGTGAGTGTCAGAAGGTCCTCGAGAACAAAATAACTCTACTTTTTGCACACAAATCAATGAAGAAAGCTTGCACGATATGAACAAGAGACCAATTGGATGCAATCTCCCCCCATGCCTTGTGTAAGCGCTCCACAAAGCATGTACTTCATATATTATTCATCTTCAAGCTCAAATAATAGCCCAAATTACAAAATAGAACACTTTAACTTTTGAGTTTGCTTTTGTGCCAATAAAGAATTAAAGCTAATGGGCGCCCAAGAAGTCAGGCGGTACCCAAGTACAATGTCCAATACAAGTATTCAAATCGTGCGCCCATGCGCATACAAAAATAATAAATGAATATCAAGCGCTTTAATAAATAAGCGCGACGAAATATAAGCGCCATGCCTAAGATACGCGCCCATCAAAAACCGATGATAACTTGAATACACGCTATCTTCCAATGCTTCCCAATGCCACTGTTGCTCGATCTACACATCAACTGAAGCATTCACAATTGTTAGAAAAATAATACAATTAAACCAACAAAAGTGAATACCTAGTAGTCTTCAGCTACATAAATAAATTGGTTAGAAATCAATCCTAACCTTAATTTATCACGAGTGCGCACTTTAAACTCATAAACATTTATTAATTTAAATATATATTTTACAGAATCACTCGCTATGGAATCACCCATGTACACACAAAATTAACAAAACGCTTGAAAAGGATAGGCGTCCCCATCGACTTCTCGCACAAAGAATCCACTTTGTGTATGAGCCCCGATAATAAAATTTTATGGAATCCACCATGGAATATGCCTCCTGGCATCATACCCAACTTTAAAATTCATAGCCTGTCTTTTCTTATTTGCTTGTTTTGTATATGATTGCTGGGATTTGGCAATCATATCTTTAACTTCATCAAAAATAGTAGCATACATGTTAGCAATATCATCAGCAGTTTAAAATTTTTTTTATAATGATGCAACAGGTGTAGACAATCGATATCCATAAATAACTTCAAATGGTGCTTTCTTTGTAGCTGTATGTGGTGTATTATTATATACAAACTGAAGTAAATGTAGATGTGTATCCCATGTATGTGGTTTTGAAATGGTGCAAGCATGCAAAAGATCTAAAATAGTACTGTTAGTAGCTTCTGTTTGACCGTTTGTTTCAGGATGAAATGCAAATGAAAAATCAATCTTTGTTCCTAAATTAGCAAACAAAGTAATCCAAAATTTATTACAAAATCTAGAATCACGATCAGAAATAATAACTTTTGGTAAACCATGGTTAGTGAAAACAGTTTTTAAAAACAATTGAGCAGCTTGAGATGCAGTTAAAGTTTTCTTGCATGGAATAAAATATGCTTGTTTGCTTCTTCTATTTGATTTTGAATTCATTTTTTTAAATTTGGTTATGTCAAAATGGTGCTTTACATGGTGGTTGTATTCCAGGAATTAAATCTATTTTGTGATCTTCAGGACATGAAGGTGGTAATCCAGGTGGTAAATTAGCAGCAAAACAATCTTGAAATTGGGCAAGAAATTGTGTATGCCTAGGATGCATTTGTTTTTCTTTAGCTTAAATTTCATTCACCCATATTAAATAAGATTTGCTACTTTTACGTAATGCATGTTTAGCTTGAGTATGAATAAGCAGTGGAAAGTTATTGGAAGTGTGCATACCATGCAATGTGATTTGTTTTCCTTGAAAATAAATTTTAATTGAATGCGTAGAATAATCTATGTCAGGATTGTATTGATGATGCCAAGGCATTCCTAAGATAATGTCACTAGACTGCAAAGGTACAACTAGGAAATTTCTTCGTTCAGTATATTCACCAATTTTAATTTCTAAATTATGCACCTCTTGTGTTCCATTATATCTTGTACCTAGGAATGCAGCCTTAATGCGATAATGTGTAGAAACAGTTTGTAAATTCAATTCTTTGACTAACTTTGCAAAAATAAAGTCATGTGTGCTCCCATCATCATGTAAAATATTCTTTTCTTTACCATGCACAAAGAATTTCATTGTTAATAAATAATGGGAAGTTGGCATACTTGGCAAAGTATCCGAAGTAGTACTAATGTCATCATCATCTTCCGTAAAGTTCGGTATTTTCTCACGTTCTTGTTCTTCTATTGCACCAAGATAATTGACATGGACAAGTGGCTTTTTGGATTGACAATTGGCTGGTAGATGTCCAGGTTGATGGCATTTGTAACAAACTATGGGTTTTGCTTTAAATACATTATTGGTAACGGTAGGAAGTTTAGGAATGTTGGGATTTGACTGTGGGGATAGCTTAGGGTTTGGATTGGTGTTTGATGGCAAGGCAGGTGGTCATGTCCAAGATTTACGGAACGAAGATGGAAGAAAATGACTTTGATTGAATCTTCGAAAATTTGAATTGAATTTTTTGGAACCATAGTTACCATCAGTTGGAAATTGTTGTGGTCGCTTGTATCTTCCGTGAATCTTGTCTTCAGTGTCATGGGCCAAGGAAATTGCATCTTCAAGGGTTATTGGCTTGAACATATTGACTTCCGCATAGAAATGTCCAAGTAGGCCAGACATAAACTTGTGTTTATGAGTTGCTTCAAGTACATCTTCGAGCATTCCGAGTTGCAATAGAGCATTCCAGCAACGTTCAGTGTATTGGGAAATAGGTTCGCAATCTCTTTGTTGTAGAAGATCCCATTTCTTGATGGCTTTTTCATGGAATTGAGGAGGAAGAAAATTCTGCAAAAATTTATTTTGGAAAGTCTTCCAGGTAGTGGGACAATCAACGCTCTTGCGGATCACAATCCACCATAAGGATGCTCGGTCAACTAAATGGTTAGTGACACGTTTAATTTTTTCTTTCTCAGAATATGTTTCTTCATGGAAGTAATCATCAAATTGACTGATAAAAGCAAGTACAGTCTTTCCATCGCGTGATCCATTGAAAGTATGAAATTTGAAGTTTCTTTTACTTATCTTTGTTTCTTTGCGAATAGATTGGCCTTCAAGTCTTGTATCGATGGTACGTCGTATAAGATCTTCGGATTGTAGTCCATCTTGGTCAGTGGTAGATCGTTGCAAATTGGCCAATTGAACTTGCAAAGCTTGTCGAGCTCTTCATTCTTCATCGAGCTGCATCATAATCAAATCCAACTTTTGCTCCATCATTGGTTCAAGTAAATCACCTTCAGCCACCCATA